>NC_058052.1:1479232-1526732 GCF_020085105.1 Siniperca chuatsi | reverse complement strand
AAAAATGTCTCTTCTCAGAGGCTGCAGATTTATCAACATATTAGTCCTGCTGCCTTCAGATGCTGCAGGTGTTACAGGGGGTAGGCCTGTATCATTCAGCTTCACACTGATTTACCTTCACACTAATTGGTACTGATGAGCCAATGGCTGTGATTCAGGGTCTGATTGAGTGTGCCTCTGCTTTGTAGTTTACTTAAGCCACATGCAGCAGCCACTAGAAGATGGCCATCCAGTGGTGTGTAAAGTTGACAATGGACGGTGAGAAAGCAAGCAACCTGCAGTGCAGCTGACCCATGGCCTTGGACACTGACCCACTGCAAAGTACCGCAGTGGGTGTGTTATACAGGGATTTCATGAACTGAAGGAGAAGATTTTCATTCAGTATAAAGCAGGTGTGAACATCAGATACTGTAAGAATCCCCCACATCTATTCATAGATCAATGCAGACTGATTTACTGACCACATTAAATGTTAATTCTGTGCCAATTTTGGTTGGAGAGTTTAAATTATTTTATTTTAACCATTAATCTTTTGTTGCAGCATGTCTGCAGCATTAGAGTAAACTACTATCATCCATTTTATGTCATTTCGCTCATAACGAACTGGATTCCAGTCTGAAACATGAAATAGTGATCTACGGTACGCTCTACTGGGTGAAAACGGAACTACGTCACATTAACTAGCTAGTTAACAGAAAATTCATTATAGTTTAGCTATATACTCCTATATATTACACAATAAAAGCAACATATACTTGCAATAATGACACACAGGATGCCGAATGAACGGCCAATCTCTCTGGCTAAATACAGCATTCCTAGAAGACTGCATCAACGGATTAGGTGGACGTGTTAAGTGTGGCAACATAGTGCTTTGCACCTGCCAGCATCAACTTCACTCAACCCTGCACTGATACGTCACACGTGCCTCTATACATTACTGAAAGTGTTAGGTGTAGTGTCAGACGTCGCTCGATAGTGCAGTGCACCTGACCATTGTACCTTCACTCTGCTGCTACATGTACTTTTATGTCAGCTGTAGTGTTGGTATGGCGTATGTGTGCATAAGGTATAAAGTGTAGCATAGGTGTGGCACAGGCGATCATGTTAACGTTACACCTAAATAAAACACACATCGCCTACGTCACATGTGCATGATGCCTTTGTAGCCATTTTAAGTCTGTGGAAATTGTAGGTGTAATGTCAGAGGCAAACGGCAACCTCCTGGGCTGAAAAATTAAGCCAACGCGTAAGTGCCAAAAACTGCAGTTCGTCGAATGGCCACTTGAGGCTGGCTCCAAAAGCAAGTCAATCTCCATAAGCCCCATGTTAAAATGCCCAACTTCACAGCAGAAATAAATACGCTTACAGCATGTTACAAAAAACTGGTCTCTATAGCAAATTTCCCCATTCCTGACAATTGTACGGAGGTGAATTGTTATATAACTCACCTGTTTAAATTATATTAAGGCTTAAAGTTATGCATAATTAAGGGTGTGGCCACTTTGAGTGACAGGTGGGTGCCGTCAGAGGTGGCTGGTTTCAGCAACCAGACTTCTTACGGCCTGCCTCAGCTCCACCCACGCTCCACGTCTTTGCCCATTTTTGGATTAGGCGGGGGCCGGCGGAGTCAGGAACTGCCAAGATGGTGTCGGCCGGAGCCACCATACTGAGCTTCACACAGGCTCTTCAGAAACCTATGGGTGACGTCACAGAGACTACGTCCATATTTTATACAGTCTATGGTCAGAGGTTGGTCAGATCACAGAGGTCTTGTCAGGCGCTAGTGAAGCATACTGGTGTGCATGAATATTGATAAGTTTCACCCCTCATATTCTGCTGGCCTACATGACCAAGTAATGTTGTTAAAGCTGTGCTATCTTCCTTTGTACACCAATAAACGTATAGTATCAATCAAAATTTTGCAGGTCACTGGTTTACTTTTTTATGTTTGAATATTGGAAATCTGTAAATAATCTTTGGCATTTACTCCATAAAACACAGAATACTGCATTGGCCCAAATATGAGACCATATTTGTTTTGGAAATTACATTTGCAACAACTAGATTAACCTATGGGAGTTTCTGACAGCCCCTGTAATGTATTTGGCTGGCACAGAGAAAATAAAAGCTTGACGAGTCTAAACGAGTTGAAAATGTTTCTCTACATCTTTAAAACAAACAGATCTGGGACAGAATCATCTGTCAAGCAGCCAAGAATTACTGTTACCATTATCGGCACAGGATAACTTTATGATAAGCTCAAAAAGTCAGTCTGAAAAAATGCTAACAGCCAGAGAAAATCATTCCGACTGCTTAAGAGAGTCTGACAGGACAATGTGTATGTGATTGATAAACAACTACACAAATGTGGGATTTATATTTTGCTTTAATGGTTTCCTGCTATCAGTATCTCAGGGGAAACTTTCCCAAGAGGACTGGTCTGAAAGTCTTTATCTTACAAAAATTCTATTTTCAAAAACAGGTTTTGGAAAAGCGAGGGTTGCATGTCCCATGTTGTTGTAACTGTAAGCCAAGTAGTAAATCCTTGAGTCTCAGGGTGATTTGATTGACAGCTGTTTGATCCAATGAAACTCTTGTTCTTATTTGTTGTTTGACAGCTCTCCTGAAATATTGTGTTTAAAGACGATCTCAAAATTAAAGACAGATACTCTTGAAAATACCTGGTATCAAGGAGATGTATTTAAATGTTTGACTAAATGAATATAGCTGGATTTATATGTGACACAAGGGGTTACAGCAGTCAGGTCTCGATATACTACAGTTTAGGTCAGGGATTTCACCCATTGATAGCACCACATTAACACTTGACATAAGTAATGTACATGATCAGGCCATATTGTGATTAAATTAATTATATATATATATATATATATATATATATATAGCATTACATTATTCCCTTGGTGAGCAATGATGGGAAGGTTTTCCTTGTGTCATTACTAAATAGGAGACTATTCTGTGCAATAGCTGGGTTTCCATTCTTTGATTCACTGTGATGGGGAGTGGTGAACACAGTGAGCAGAAGGTTTGCGGTGGAAATGGCTTTGCCAGATGCGTGTTAGGCTTGGGCAGTATCTATTTTTTCATACCCTCATACCTTCCTGACATTTCACTGGGGTATACGGTACATGACGGTATTTGTGTAAAACAAAACAACGTAAAAGCTGAGCTGCTGGTGATAGAAGACATTGTGGCATGTATGACATTGTCTTGTCCAGTGATTCCCAACCAGGGTACTTCTGCACTTACCAGGGGGTGTGTGGAAAAAAAAAGAAAATTGTGAAGCTCAGCTATTTTGAAAATGGCTGAAACAACCAGTTTCTGTCTATCCAAAGGACACTAGTACAAATGCAAACTTGGCCAAAACTACTAAAAAATACCTCTGAACAATACCATAAAGCCGTCCCATCTATCAAAGGGTATGACAGAGGGGTTCTTAGGCCCATCTGATAGGGCTGTGGGGTTACGTCGGACAAAAAAGGTTGGGAACCACTGGTTCTAGCCTACAGTGTGTCTAATTAGTCTTCTTTGACAAGTCTTGCAGGGTTCAAATACTTTTGGCCCATAGAATAATCAGTAGATAGGAAATAAGCACCCATCTTCCATAGATTCTTGCTGGAGGACCCGTTGATATAATCTGGGAGAATCATCGCCCTGTAGAGCCGGGGAGTTTCTATGTTAACCGGCACAGCTTTGAAGCCTTTACGGCACTGGTTTAGCAGCCCAGAAAACTCAGACCAATTCCATGCGTTGTAAATCATCTCACGTGATGCTACTCAGCCAATCAAATCTGTGCATTCCGATAAGCATTGCGACTCGATTCAGTGAGTGAGAGACACGCAGGAGACGAGATAAGAGACAGTGAGAGAGAGAAGCGAGTCAGAGAAAAGTAGAAAGCGGAAAGAGAACTTTCTATCAGAATGGACAGACTCTAAAGTGCACCTGTTGGTGCCGATGTCATTCAGTACCACGTTGTTTTTGATCGATTCGATAGGCGACGTCATTAACAACAAGCCTCCTCCACACGCGGATCATCTGCTGCTGTGAAAATGGAATCGCGGGTGAAAAAAATCCAAAACGGATTTTTTGGGCGACTTTATAAAACATACTGCTGACGAAGAAAGTCAACAGAGCAGACACATACAGGGAGAGAGAAAGAAAGAGGCAGGCGGGGCAAGGCAGTGTGTGTGTGGGGGGGATGATAGGGTAATATATTTATTTATTCTTTCAAATTTTCTATTTTCAATAGACAAAATATTTTTTGTTGCAGAATAATGCCCTGCAGTACATATTTTGTTTCTCGTTACATTTGTTTGTTTTTAAAAGAAAATGATTGAATATTGAAATATTAATGAGCCAAGTTTTTGATATTTATTTTGGGTAAATTAGTTGTTAGATTAATCGACTACTTGAAGAAATAATCGTTAGGTGCAGCCCTAATGCGTATTACTGAAAAGAAGACTACTGAACCTTTCTACAAATTGCGTAATGTTGTCTTCACTCTCAACAATCTCTACCAGCATTGGACAGGAGAAAAAACAAGCAGCCCAAGGTGACCAATCATAGTTATGTGGTCCGCACATGCTATCTGTGTAAAAACGGTAACCCTGAGGTGTAGTTACATTGTGGATGAAGTGCATATCAGCGAAGACGTAGCTATGGCAGAAATGTGCATTGCTGTAGCTACACCATAACCCCTTAACACACAACTATAAATCCAGCTTATGGGTGTGCTTGTCAGAGAACAGTATTCCCTTTTTGCCATACATCACACGTTTGGGCACTTGACATACTCAAGACAGTACTGGTATGATAAGCAACGGCACAGCATGTAACAGAGTAGTGGTACAATGTGTAGCATGCCAGTGCTGAAACCAAGGACCACAGTAAATACAAAATGGACCAGCTCAAAGAAAGACAGCAAACGGGTTCTTTTCACCTTCTGATATATTTTGTAGTGACACTGTTGAATTCCCTTTGTGGAATAAAACAAAACACAGCAACAGGAAAACATTACCATAGGTTAATACACATTGTATAAATGAAAGAAATGATACAATGCATACCAAGTACATGAGACATGAAATTGTCAAGTGGATGTGCAAAAGTAAACCCTTTATTTCACCTATAGTTACGGTCAAAGTCACTGTCCTGGCTCCATAAGTCATCAACCTCTTTCTCTCCACATTTTCTAATGAGATTTTTTTTTTTGTCTAGGGAAAAGGGCAGTTTCACTTTCTTTTGCTAGAAGAACATCAGTGTTAAAAGGGGCAATATGTTAGAATTGAGACTACTCTCCACCTCCCAAATTCATACTCCAAATCAATAGGGGGCATGTCATAACTGCTGCAAGCTGCCATTAACTAGTTAGCTCATTTAGCCGTGCAGCTAACTTAGTTACTCAGCTATTAGCTGACTGAGCACCAGAACCGGAGCCGAGCGAGCAGGCAACGGACGGGGATCAACAGCCTCCCAGTGAACGCAGCCACACCGGGACCGAACACAGCCTCAGAGACCGACGGAGAGCAGTTTGATCACAGGGAATACAGTACCGAGGTGATTTACAGCGGCTCCGACCAGGACTCCGGGTATGATGAAGACATGGCGGGATCAAGACAGACGTCAAGCCGAGAGGAGTGAGAGGGAGGTCGGGCATCAGAGAGGCAGCGACAGCATGTAGATCCAGAATATTTTTCACATCTAACGCGGAGCATTAGATTTCTTTTGACCAAACCAGAGTTGGTGATTGTTGGAACAGTTAAAAGACTAACCAAGACAGTTTTGGTGAGTTTTATATTGTTTGTTGAGTTTGAATGAAGTGAGTTTTGTGCATCCCTAACCCTATCCCCTTCCCCCAAACCCCTCCTCTCTCTGTCTCTCTCTCAAAACCTAACACGGCAGCAGCCGTCATTGAGTCTGGTTCTGTCCAAGGTTTCTGCCTCTTAAAGGAAGTTTCTGCTTGCCACTGTCGCCAAATGCTTGCTCATGGTGGGATTTCTTGGGTGTAATTAATACTATAAAGAGTACGGTCTAGACCTGCTCTATAGGAAAAGAGCAATGAGATAACTTCTGTTATGAATTAGCGGTATATAAATAAAACAGAATTGAATTGAAAGTTTTACAACGTAATAGATTGGTGAAAGAGAGAAACGAGAATGCAGAAGGTGTACGGTTGTATTTTTCTGTTTGATATGGAAAACAGGTATAAGAATATTTCCTTTCTTGACATTGAGAGTTTATTTAGTTTATTTATTAGACTAAAAAAGCAAGGACGTCAGCGCTGCTGATAAGGTCAACAGCTCACATTCTGTTGATAAGGTCAGTTAATTTTTTTATGTTTTAAGCTAAGATTCTGGCCAAATCTTATATATTGCCCCTTCAAACAATGCAAGAACAGGCTTCAAGTCACATTGTGTCCAGGGCACACATTTATCAACACTTTGTACAAAAAAGGAAATTTGTAAACCATGCATGCAATCATTTCCATGCAAAGTTTGGAAATGCTCAATTTGTACTAAAGAATGCACGTTAAGTGCCATTCTGATTATGCACAACAATTTGTGGTCTAAAAGAACAAAAAAACAAAACAACAAAAAAAATCAACCAATAGCAAAAGGTAGATATATGCAACAAAATAAACCAAATCTAAATAGAAAAAGAGGATATTAGTTAACATTCTATTTACCCATTTCTTCTTGCAGTGATGCAAGGTACCTTAAGTACAGTTACTCAAACTGTACAATTTTAGGATACTTTCACTTTACTTACTTATTTCTTTTTGGGATACTTAATACTTTCACACCACTTCATTTACTGTAAATGTATTATATTTATTCATTTGGTGGATGCTTTCTCCGTCAAAGTGACGTACAAATGAGGTACATTCCAAATCACAGTAAATCAGCAGGTAGTTTCTTCTGTGCATATGCAAGCTTTCTTCCTCTTTTTCCAGCTATAGAGGAATGCTGCAAACGCTTTTCTGCATGGTCCAATGGCTCTGCCAATCCTTGATTCCTTTATATTTTTTACTGCAAAATATGGGGAGCAATGTAACAGACATTGCTTGTTAAACATTACTGAACAGATATTAGATTAATAAAAATATGTATGTATCACAGTATCATCATTTCTACCAAATAAATCACATAAAATAGAAGCGGAAACTTAATTTTGCAATAGCAGTAGTAAAAAAGATTACATATTTGCAATCAGAAAAGTCTTTTAGGTTGCATAAAAGTTCAAACCTATGTAATACGTGGCATGGAAATAGCATGGCTTACAAACAACCTAGTCTATTTTTCTTTTAAAAGGAGAGATGGTTCATTAGTTGAGGATGAATGAAACAAACCGGGAAACCCTCTGGCCCCTATTAAAAATGAACAAATCGCCTACTGACTGTAGCCAATGCAAGTGGCTGATCCGTACGGTGCAAACTGTCGTCGTGTAAATGGACTGTACTTATATAGCGCCGTTCTAGTCTTTCTGACTACTCAAAGCGCTGCAACTACATATCTCATTCACACACCGATGGCTCATCAAACTAATCATTCACACAACCCTCGGGAGCCATTTGGGGTTCAGTCTTGCCCAAGGATGTGGGCTGGGGGAAGCCGGGATCGACCGCCGACCTTCCGATTGGTGTCATGCAGTCATGCAACTGAAATGACCTCATGGTTGTCAGGAAAATTATAAGATTATAAAATTATATAATTATAAGATTGTAGACAGTAACTGCATGGTAGCCAGGACGCATAAATAAACAGCACACTATCATTCTCCACTCACAGGTTTCACTACTGATATCAGATAATAGATTTGATTTACTAGCTGATTTTTCCTTTGCTTTCATATTATAATATCCGTGTTGGCACAAACAGGTGACCTTATGCCTAGTATAATGCCAGAGGTAGGGTTGTCCTACCTCTGCCTTGGTAGAAATCTCTAATAGCTGCTTGGCTTTAGGTCAAAACACAGCAGCAACGTATAGGGCTAAAACAAGCTTCCTGCACCATCTCCTCTGTGGACATGCAGCTGGTGAAGAACACATGCTGTGGTTTTCAATATCAACCTCTGAAATCACCAGGCATAATGCTGGAAAATGTTATGCTTATGTATCTAACGTTATTAGGTCAGCCGTGGATAACTGTAGGCATGGGTTTGCAATGATTCAAGGGTGAAGACCATGCTGTACAGAAACGTATCTTTATAAAGAAACTTACCGTTAACTTTATTAAGAAACTTACCTTTAACGTGATGCACTCTACAGTGAAGAGACGGAGGCTACCTTCGTCGGTATGATGACTCGCATCATATCTGTCCCCAAAATGCGAGATATCGTAGGAAAAATAGTAATCTGTTTGATACGGGACGCGCACACAAGATATGATGCTGTGTACTCAGGCGACACGTCTTCTGCTGCAAAGTCAGAGACATACAGTGGCTAGCTAACGTTACATTTGTAGCTAACTTCTAAGTTCTCGCGGAGGTCTAGAAGTTATGCGTTATGCTAGCAAATCACTTAACGCTATCTGGATCATGAGCTAACTTAGCCAGCTGAGCTAGCTATATTAGCCTATTGGGTACGTACCCTGAGGAAATGCCCTCTTGGTGGCCTGTTATGAAGAAAATGGCTATCCGGTGCTGGGGACAAAAATGGTCCACAAGGTCCAGGAGGCAAGTGTCCAGGAGGAGGAACACTACAGGGGCCTCCGAGTCTGAAAGGAGGGCCATGGAGTGGTGGAGGTCCGAACGGTGGCGGCCCGTGTGCAGGTTTACCTGTGCGGTACATGTTCGTGCTCAAGAGGCCGGTCTAACTCCCGTATCACCGACTGAAGAACCCAAAGTTTCCCAGCAAATGTGCTATTTTTTCACACAATGGAACGTGTGGTTCCACTGCCAGCAGCGACTGTGGCTGCCACCGGAAACACAACAGTGACAGTAAACAATGCGCCTTCTTCTTCTTTTTCTTTTTCTTTGAGGTTTAACGGCAGCTTGCATCCTTGTGTTGCACTACTGCCATCTTCAGGAGTTAGTTAACTCACACACTTTCCGTGTTGTCAGCGTTTCCCTGTCAATCCATCCTGTTCTCTTAAAGGTGCTATATGAGATTCTGAACATTAGTATAGCAGCAAACAGCTATTTGCTGTTATATTATATTTGTTATATTTTCCTGAGCAGAGAATGAAGTCACACTCGCTGTGTGTGTGAGCTTCTCTGTTCTTTGCTTTGGTGTATGTTAGTTCATGTGAGTCTCTCCCTGTGAAACTCTTCTTCTGTGAGGAGAGCTGTTTCTTTTCTCATCCTACGCAGTGATTTAAAGATCTGTCTTGACCAAACCAGAGTTGGTGATTGTTGGAACAGTGGAAAGACAGAAGTTTTGGTGAGTTTTATTTTGTTTCTGTCTAGTTTGAATGAATTGTGTTTTTTATGATGATCTGCGAGGTAAAATGACTGTTCTTGTCACTGGAGTCTGGTGGGGGTGGGCTGTAACGCCATTTGTTTTGGTCTGACATGCTGTTGCTCTACTGCGAGATCTAGTGGCAGTGAATGTCGTGTATAGCACCTTTTAAGAAAGCTGACTAGACACTTCCTGCCTTGTCCACTTCCACCACACTCCAGTATGCCCTTTAAACCCGCTCCTGTCAGTCCTGATGTTTTCATTCTCTGCATCATGTCCTTTCTTTCTGAGGTATCTTTCCTGCAGTTAAGTACATGTTCTACTGCTTCTGGTACCTGACAATGTTCACAAAGTCCAGTTGGATGCTTCCTTATAATGTGGAGACTCCCGTTCAGGTTACTGTGTCCTACTCTTAGCGTGGTCATTACTACCTCTGCTATTCTATTTCCTGCCCTGTTTCTCTCACTCTACTTTGTATTGCATGTAGTTGTCTTCCTCTTATCTCCTGATCCCAGAGCTGCTGCCACTTTATTGATATTCTTCCATGCAATACCCTTTCCCTCTGATTTTGAAAGTTTAACTGTGGTGTCTATGTTTTCTTTTTTGACAGCTTGTTGGGCTAGTTTGATCCGCCCGAAAACACCTGTACATACTTTGTGTATTTCCTTTCTGTATAACTATAGGAGTTGTAGGCCACATCACCGTTGGGCAGAACTCTGGCTGCTGCATCTCCTGTCCAGCCAAAACGTGATTTTACTGTTCCCTCTCTTTCCCAGCTGGCCTGTAGCACTTTTTTGGTTTTTGGTCAAATTCATCTACATACTACACTACAATAATCCAGCCTTGTTCTAATTAGCGCCACATATACACTATTTCAAGGACGCTACATCAGCTCCCCAGTCCAACCCTACAGCCCTAAAACCTTTTTGCACTTATACACTCATACCTTTAATGTGATCCCTCCATGTCAGTCAAAATATACTCCTAAGAATCTAAATTATTCAACTGTCTAGAAATTATTTTCATATAGTTTCAAATTAGTATTTTAGACACAACATCTTGCCCTCTTCTCATATAACGAGGTCATTGTTGGACTCCCATTATTCACTCCTTGCCTCAAGCTAATATTTATTTAAAAATAAATAAATAAAAGTATATTTATGTGTTGGAGCAAAGTGTGTGCTGATGTAAGGTCATGTGCATGCATGTGTTCCTATGGACACACTATGTGTTAAACAGAAACACATGCATACATTTATTTAACAGTGTAACCCTCCCGCTCCTTCCTTCCACTGGCTTGTATAGTCTATGAAATAGCCATGGCCTTGTATGATCATATTGTCTTTCTTCTGTATTTGTCTGTCATAGAAAATCTTTAATAAAATCTAAATGGGGAAAAAAAGACTGGATAATGGTCACTACCTGCGGTTCTCTCTTGCTACACTTTCCATTTGCATATGGGAGCAATATTATTTGTTGACTCCTTTCCTGTGTTAACATCTATTATTGTTTTACTTACATAATCTAAGCAGACTAAATCCCTCTCATCTAACAAGTCTTCTGTTACCTGGCCATTAACATCATTTTCCTCACTCCCCTACAATGTGTTATGTGTACTGAAGTCCCCACACCACAAAATGCTTGCTCTACTTCAAGTTTGTTCAGCTCTATTCTCTTGCAAGGGTTATAATAATTCCCAACCACTAATTCCTTCCTTCCCACCAATACCTCCACCACCACATACTCCAGTTCTTTCCTGATACCCAGTACTCTATAAGGAGTCCCTTGTTTAATAAATGTGACACAGCCCCCTCCTCCCCTATCTTTCCTATCTCGCCTAATTGCCAGATATCCGCACACACCAAAATCTAAATATGCGGTTTCTCCCTCCGACTGCCTATAAATTGCTTAAAATCCTGCTCATTGGCTATCAAACTCCTCGCATGCCACTGGAGTATTAACATTGTTATTATTATCAATCAACACATGGTGACTCTTGACTTGCCTGTGTACTGAGATTGTCTCTCACTTCCTCCCATTTCAAACCCATCATATCAAGATGATGCACTGCTTCTTTGATAATTATTTGAATCCTTTCAGGTTTAGACTTAACCTCAGCTGTTGCATTTATCACTCCTGCTATAAATGCCTCCAACCTCTTGTTTTCTGCCCAGATCTTCCTTTTATCATCTTAACTGCCTCTGCATAAGAGACCTTTTCCTTCACTCTAATCTGTTGCACCTCCACCTCTCTTCTCAATACTTCACAGCCCCAATACGCAATGGGATTCCCTCCACAGTTACAACACTTTGGTCTCACTCACTCTCCACACTTCCCATATTCATGTTCCCCACTACATCAAGCATATCTTCTCTTTCCTTTGAACACTAGCCACATGCCCAAATTCCTGGCAGTTAAAACATCTCATTGGCTTTGGTATGAACTCCCTAACCCTGTATTTCATGAATCCAAAGTAGAACTCCTTTGGCAGAACCTTTGTTTCAAACTCTATCAAGTCTCAGTTTCTTTTTTCTCGGCTCCCCTTGTCATTCTTTTAGCACTTTTGACTAAAGTTCTGCACCAGTTCCTTAAGAGATAATCCAGAAATGACCCCCTTGCACCCACCGACCCTCTGCTCCCCCCCCTACTACTTTGGATACTTTTCCAACACTACTCAAATTCTTTGCTTTCTCCATCTGCACTTCAGTGTTGCACCCTATAAGCAAGTTTCCATCTCCCAAAACTCTCACATACTTCACTTCTCCAACTTGTCCTCTAATGTTAGCTTCAGCAGATTGACTTTCTCTACTCCCCCCTCTCCTTCAAATCTCACCACTACATTTAGCAGTCCTGCCTTCAGGTCCTTCTCCTCACCCTCCCTCCCCTCACTCTCCGTTCCGCCAGAGCTATCTCCATCCTTTTTCTTTCTCTTATGGCTACTTGCCTTCATGGCTCTACTTCCTCTCACCGCCTCTTCCCACTCACTCTCCCTCCTCTCAGCTTCCTCACTAAACTCCATGTTGTTGCTGTCACCATCCGTCTCCCTCCCTGTCATCCTGTCAGAGTTTGTAAGGAACATTAAAAGAATACCGTTCCGAACCTGTACAGGCCGTCGGTTGATATTCCTACAAAATGTTCCCCCTAGTCCCGATGTCCGCAAATCCTAAGTCAATGTTGTTTATCAATCAGAAAATAAAGTCAAACCAAGTCAAAAACCAGCATAGCAACATACAATAATTCAAACCTTCCACAAGCTCCCCACACGCTCCCTGCTTCTGGTCTAGCACCTGTGGCAGTGGAATCTGTAGTTGTAGAAAATAGTCACACGTGTGTGTCAGGAGTTGCAAACTTTTTTTTCTCTCCCACAAACACAACAGTTACACCTTCTCAGATTCTTCATTGCAGGTGCACAAATCCTGCGCTATGTATCACAAACTCATACGCTCACATTTTTGCTACAGTTGCTGCAGTGAATATGAAACACATTCACACACGCGTATCAAAAATGTGAAGTCATGGACAAAATTTGCACATCCGCAAATAGGCATTGCAGTAAGTAACCCAACTAAAACTGAACTTTGAGACGTGTGTAAAACGTTTCCATAGGCATAGCTTGCTATCTCGAAATGAACATTGTTAACATTAACGTTAGTTGTTTTTTAGTCTGTGAAATGTTTATCGTGCATTAGGTTAACATTAGCATTAAATGAGACAATAAACCTGAATATCGATAATTTGTGTTTCGGTGAAGCGTTTAAAGTTTTGTCTCAGTCAGGTTAACATCGTCTATTATAACTGATTCATACTACTGAGGGAAAATAGTTTACAAATGTGGCTCTTACACATGTAACATAGGAAATTCCATGACGGACAGGATCCTCTTCTCTCTTTTGAGAGATGCAGTGTGTCACTGTGCCCACTGTAAAATGGTGTGAAACCATTTCCATGAGGTACAAAATCATGTTGCAAATCACTTTCGCATTGCAGTTCAACAGAAAGGTGAATTCTTTTCTTTATGTAGTTCAGTTAAACTGTGTTTGATGTTTGAAAGTTTATGAACCCTTCTGTTTTTTACATGTTTTACACGTCATTCCTCCCTAGAATTTGAAAGTAAAAACATATAATTAACTGATTTCCTCTTATTGTGAAATCTTTGGGAAGTATGAATCCCAAAGGTTCACATACTTCTGCACATAAGGATATTTAATGTATTAATTTAAGTAAATAATCCAGATATATTCAAACTATTTCATGTTTTCTGTTAATCGTGTTTTTTTTTTTTATTAGAAAATATAGTGTAGATGAAGATATTGTAATGAATTATGTCTAAAATATGTGAAAAACAGACTTCCAAAGGGGTTCACAAACTTTCAATCACTTTACAGTATATGTAATTTGCTAATATGCTTATGTAGATTGATAATATCAACGAATGATAAATATTACCTACCACGTCGGTTATAGGCTAATTATCAGAAAAACATGTATTTATTTCTTGTATGTTGCTTGTTTTTCTGTCTTATTTTGTCAGTTAGTTTTGATCTGTGTTAAATTGCTAAACAAGGAAAACTATATAAATACTCTTTAGATCGGGGTAGGCAATCACCCTGCGAGGGCTGGTGTGGGGTGCAGCCATCTGTTCCAGCTGAGTAGTAACACACCTGATTTAACTGATCAGCCTTTGATCAGAGCTATAATTAGTAGAATCAGGTGTTACTGCTTGGACAGAACCTTCACCCACACTGGCCCTAGTGAATGGTGGGTGTCTGGTAAAAAATCCCAGATGGATCTTAATGTTGTTGTGCTCTTAAGCAAGGTGCTTCACCCCAAGACCTCTACAGGGCGCTGCACAGCTGTATAAAACAGTATTGGAAACAAAGACAATGATCAAACGTGTTTTTTCTACATTTTAGATTTTGTCATCATTAAGTGTGGTCTAGGCTTCAGACAAACACCACTTTTTCATTGCTGCTACTGCATGTCAAACATTTAACAACTTGTAGAGTTTGGATTTTGGATTTCAGTATGCCCTCTATGTGACCCTTGCGAAGCCCTTTGATTTTGCTGTGGTGAGTTTGTATCAATTTATGGATATTTACAGAGCAAAAAGGACTTAGAACACATTTTAAATTTTATGATTAAGATTTTCACTTGCCATTTTTTATCAGTCTGACATGCCTGTAATCAGGAGGTGGTGGTGTCATAAATTACTTAAGGCATTTCCTCTGGCAAGGTATGATATTGAGACCTATACTTTGGATGAAAATCTATTATGTGCATTCCCAGTATGCAGGTGATAATGCACACTGGAGAAACATTGTAGTTTGTCACTTTTTCTTTAAAGTCAAGTCCTACAGCCAGTCACCCTACCAGAGCCAGACATCATGGAGGTCATCCCAACACCGAGAATCCAGAATTCATGTATAGCTTTATGAAGATGCAATGGATGAAGACAAAATCCAAATAAATTTAAATATAACATTTAAAGAACAAACACAAGACAAAAACAGCAAACGATAAATAATATTATAGAGTACGGTCTAGACCTGCTCTATAGGAAATGTGCAATGAGATCACTTCTGTTATGAATTGGCACTATATAAATAAATAAAATTGAGTTGAACTGAACTGAATAAATTTGTTCTTGATCTGCGAGGGCAACCGAGTTCCCACATTTAGCTGCAAAAGTAAAAGGCACATTAGGTAACCTAGGTCAAACTTTATTACATTAATTAATCAGATATGATTGAGATTAATTCACAAATGGCCTACATCTTAATGGGGTGGGAAAAAGAAGGCAGGGGTGCACACATAGTGGGTCCTAATCTCTCATAGTGCCAACTTGTGCAAGTCTAGTCATGCAGTTTGTAAGTTCCAGATCTGAAGAAGGGCTTGCATAAACGTTAACAGCCAGTAGGTGGTGCTTGACTAGGTCCAGATTTGGGGTGGAGCTGGACCATATGTCCAGAGAGGTGGACCCATTTGGCTCTGCAGCGAGCAGTGCTGCCAACTTGGCGACTTTCTCACTAGATTTAGCACTTTTCAGACCCTCTTAGCGACTTATTCAGACCATCAGGGAAAAGGCGAGAAATATATTCCAATATATTCTATTGTAATTCATTCCCATGCATGCTGCGGCTCTTCTGCCAACAGTGTCTCTCTCCCTCTCCTCTCGCGCTGTGTGCAGGCAGTCAGTGTGTGGCTTCACTCTCTCTCCAGATCAGGACATTATAGCTCGTAAATATGTAAATAGTTTGTATTTCTCCAGAAATGTCCACAACATTCAAGAACCTTCTTGCAGCGTCCAGCACCATCTTAATCCTTTCCGACTTCCCCTTTATTTCAGCAGCACAATTTATAACCATGGCAATAAATGCCAGAGATCGTTTCTTGTCCATACTGATGCTCTGATTCATACCTCTATTACTGCTGTGCAATATCCTCCGTCTCATTATAATCTTAATAAGCTACACTTAATTTGACAGTTCATGCATTACTTTATACCGTATTATTCTCATCAACCGGCAAACCCACTTTGGACTTCACACTTATTTTAATTTTATACTTATACCCACTTGGTACTTAATATATTTTCTGACCTGTATTATAGTGGATTATAATTTTTGCTTAATACTTCTCTTCCTGTGTGCACTGACGTGACAGCGAGCTGCTGTAACAAAAGAGTTTCCCCTCGGGGATCAATAAAGTATTTCTGATTCTGATCATCTCCATTCCCTTTCTGCTCCTTTTCCTGTTGCACTGCCACCATTTCACCGTTTCTCTCCATTCTCTTAGCAACTTCAGCTTTGACAATCCGTTTTCTTTTTGGGCACTGTGCTGATCCCGTATGGTGGTTTCCCTCGCAGTGCAGGCACTTTGCACTCCTGACAGCAGAAACATCTGAGAGGAGCTCTCTCATATGGCCTCACCCTGTAACACACATAATCTAGATCCACTCTTTCCGCAATTCCCCCTCAAACGTCAAACACACAGAGTTACTCTCCTCCTTCTCCCCTTTTCTGAATCTTGTCAGCCTTCTTGCCTCACATACATCTTCAACCTCCCGAAAGGACTCGCCTCTACTGTCAGTGGGACGCCGCTTACTACTCCCTTCTTCTTCACTTCTGATCCAAGTGGGAAGCAGTTCACACTGCTGTGATCTCTAAATGCACAAATCTTCAGGGCATTGTCTCTCTGACGCTACGCAGTCAATGATAACCATCCCACTTCCTGTTATCCTGACCGAGCTCTCCAAGCTCTGTTTGTGTCACAGCGACCGTCCCGACAAGACACGTCTTCTCTTTCTTCATTGTCTGACTGGAATCACTTGAATTACTCTTCTTCCTTTTCAAATCCTCTCGAGTCCTCGTTTCCAATTTCACGCTCCGATTCCTCCTCTGACTCCATTTCCGCCATCCAACACTTCTTCTTCTTCTTCCCCGGAAACAATCCGGAGAAAATGATTCAAAATAAAGGTCTACGTTTGGTCAGTAGTTTTAAGTAACTTATCCAATTGACCAATCCTAAGAACTGCCCTCCACTTGGTTACTGTTGATATGTCGGACAACTTCCAGTCAACAATATGGCAACATCTACTGATAAATTGATTTAGGCTTTGGAGATGGAAATAAAGTAACATTTGTTGATGTTTTTCAATTAATTGATTAACCAGTTTGTCTATTAAATGTGAAAAAATACTGAAACATGCTCATCGCAACTAACCAATGCCCAAGGTGACATTCAAATGTCTTGTCATGTCTGACCAGCAGTCCACAACCAAAAGTATATTCAGTTTACTATCATATAAGATGAAGAAATACAGCAAATCCTCACACTGTAAAAGCATAAAATGTTTGGCATTTTTGCTTGAAAATTGAAAAGGATTCAGCCCTAGCTGTGATTGGTACATTGAGGGAAAGGGGCGGAGTTGAGGATCGGTCAATTATATATTTTAAACCACTTTATATAATCCGTAACAAATTCTTGTGTCAGAGCTTGAATACAACTTATACAAATAATACTCGAGATAAAATATGAATTCAAATATCCTTGGACAAGAATATTCAGACAAGCAGAGGCCCACTAATTCAAAATAAAAGCTCTTCAAGTTTTCATTTGCATTCACTCAGGGACAATTACTTTAGCTATATGTTGTAGAGCAGTGGTTCTCAAAGTGGGGTCGGGGAACCCCCAGCGGTCCTTGAGGGGTTTCCAGCAAAAAGGGGAATCATTTATTTTCACTTTAACAAGTATAGTAACACAATGAATGAATGTATTTTGGTCATGGTTTCATACACTTTCTGTAGTAAAACATCTAAAAGTAAAAATCCTATCAGATGGTGGAACCTGGGACAAAATAATCAAATGGGAGTCCATGGTCTGGTTTGTGTCAGTGTAAGGGTCCTTGATGTGAAAAGTTTGAGAACCACTGTTGTAGAGTATGAAGCCCAGTAATCATATTTAAAAATGTAATAAATGTATGCTTAAAATCAATGTAATTTGGCAAATTCTTAAGACAAATTATACAGATTACTCTACCCCCCAATGCTTTGACTTGATACTCTATCTTGTTTGTGAATTAGTGTCACTTGTGTTTGATTTTTTGTGCCTGTGTAGATAACTATCTTTTGTACAGTCAAATAAGCTGTATGCAAAAATCTAATTTTGCCTAATCATAACATTTTACATTTCCTTGACTTAGGCAATAAGACCACTGAATGTAAAAGTGATAATGTTCTCATTTTAGACTTTATTGCTCATTCACACATTCATGCACACTTCCAACATCCATCTTTGTCTGCACACAATCTTCCAGGAGCAGTGCCAAGATGACATCATTTAAATAAGTAACAAGGAGATCCCTCTCAAATCCATTGAAAATTGAAAAAAAAAAAAAAAAACAGACTGGAAAGATTAAGCTGTTTTCAAGTAATCGTCAAATTCATTGAAACTATTAAGGATTTCAAGAATCCTACATGTAATAATGAGTTGCACTTCTAATGTCAGATACACAGTAGGTGCACCAACACTGAAATCTTAGGAACCTTTCCTGTCTTTAAAAAAAAAAAAAAAAAGTCCAATATAAGGCTAATCAAGTGTCAAAATTAGGTCAAAACAGCAGAGTCCAACTAATCGACTAACCATAACAGAGCTGTTGGTTTGAATATTCCTATCGAGGAGGCAGAGAAAACATTAACACCAGTTTGAAAAAGCAAAAAGGACTACATTAGAACTGCCCTCTGTATTAAGCAATAATTCCAAAACAGCTTGTAATGAGTGTATTCAGTATCTGTGTGTATGTCCAGGTCCTCATTTAACATTTTAGTCAACTTTTAACCATGCTGAAAATTCAAGATTGGATGATAAGGCATTTAAAAATCTGTTCACGCACGATAAGCAGTCGATCGTTGACTGGGCTCTGCTGCAATGCCCCACACTGCGTCTTCAACTAGTGTAGTGTCTGCCTTGATTAAAGCCAGCTTGGTTGTAGTGCTGCCCGCCATGTTGGAAGAACTGCTCAAACTGTCCTCCTTGGTTAAAATTCTGGCCCCCTCTTCCTCCCCAGCCTCCGCCTTGTCCCCCTCCTCCACGGCCTCCTCTTCCCCTGCCCCCCCGACCTCCTCGACCTGCAGCTCTCTCCTGATGCCAGCCTCCATCTTGGTAATAGTTGTCATGGTAACTGCCTCCTCCGCCTCCATGGTAACCAGGGTCCTGGAAGCCTCCTTGGTTGATCCCTCCTCCTCCGTAACCACCTCTTCCTCCTCCCCCCTGATGACCTCCTGCATCTTGGTAGTGGCCCTGGTTGTAACCACCTCTTCCTCCTCCACCTCCATCTCCCCAGCCTCCCTGCACCTTCCCCCCTCTGCTGCTTCCTCCTCTACCTCCCCTATCTCCATGTCCTCCTCCGCCTCCTCTCTCGTATCCTCCACGGCCACCTTGGGAGTAGTGATCATAGCCCCCCCTGCCACCTCCATGCCCACTCCCACCATAGTGTCCTCCGCCTTGGGGAGCATCCTGACGCTTCTGCCAGGAGGGCATCTCTGGAGGAGGAGGCTCAATCTCACAGGGTCGGCCTCCCCTGTCTGGCACTCGGCCCATTAGAACCTGAGAAACACACGATAAAAACAAGATGGTTCAAAAGCAAGCCCGCTAGCCAAATTTGACCACACTTTTGTTTGTTGTATTGAGATTAAAAAAAGGACCAGTGTGTAAGCTTTAGGGGGCTCTATATTTTTGCAGAATATGGCAATAATATTCATATGTTTCATTAGTGTATTCAAATGGTTACACAGTACTCCTTTAAGTTTCAGTCAGTTTGACTGAACATGATGTATTAAGGAAAGGGCCATAAAACTAAATACTTAAATGTACCAGATGCTTGTGCACAAGTCATTCAGGGCTTCCTTCATTGGACTGCTGAAGAAGTGCTCAGTTCTTAGAAGTATGAAACTACATTAAAAGTACATCCTGAACCTTCTCTACTTTAAATCTAAAATCAAATATGTGTCTGATTAAATCAACATCTGTTATAATTTGGCTAATTAGAGCTTTTGAATTGTTTTTAGAACACCAAATATATTTTAATACGTGGCTGATAATAGTCCCCAACAAGTACATTATTTCCTCCTTTTTGAGTCATGTAAAAACTACAGCTGTTTTAGTAAATCACTAAGCCTTTAAAAAAACTTAAATTATATATTTGTGGCCCATTTGTTACCACTGAAACCACTGGGCTTGGGGCCAAGCGCTACAGACAGAGTAGGACAGTCATAAAGTATTGCGAGACAGACCAACACGTTGTGGGTTTTGGTCTTTTCATCGGATTTTTGGACAATATGAAAAGTATTGAGTAACTCCAGACCCATTCTTTAAGTGGAGGCACACATGGCTCTGTGTCACAGAAATAAAAGTGACACAATCACTACCTGTTGCCAAAAAGAATACCAGTAAATCAGTAATGGCAATGGTTACTTCAAAAATCAGCTTTAGCCTGTAAGTTTTAGCACACATCAAAATAGCCAAATACTTGTTTAGAAAACCCACTGAACAGTCTTGAGAACATGGATTTTTGCAAATCCCGTATAAAAATAGAAACAAGACAAAATTGTTGTGACTACTACACTGTGTTTAACCCACCTTATTGATGGCACAAGCAGTCTTCTCTCTTATCTTGCCACTGCTTGTACGTAGGATCTTGGAGAAATCTTGTCGGGCAGCAAGAAGGTGGGCCACAGAGATTTTACTTTTGGTGCAAAGGGCAGAACGTAGTGGCTGGTAAACTTTGGCCAACTTTTCAGCATGCGTCTGTAATAAGACATACAAAAGGAAGTCATTTGTTTTTGGAAAGCAATACATCATATCGGTCATATGTTGTATAAATGTGTAGCATGTGATTTGCTGCATTAGTTGATTCAGCGACCGACAGAAAATGATCGCCAACTATTTTGATAATCGATTCATCTTCTAAGTAATTTGTCAAGCAGAAATGCCTAACAGTTGACAGTTCCAGCTTCTAAATTGTGAGGATTTGCTGCTTTTCCTTGTCTTACATTATAGTAAACTGAGAATCTTTAGATTTTAGACTGCTGGTTGGACAAAACAACCATTTGATGATGCCTTTTATGTTTTATAGACCAAACAATTAATCTAGAAAATATTCGCCAGATTCATTGATAATTGCAGCCCTTTTCAAGTTTTAACTTAGGTCAAAGTTAAGTCCCACAGCAAGCAGTGCCAGGAGGCTCTGTTTGAAATCATCAAACCCCATTTTGTTTCTATTATTATCATCAATGGTACATTACAGAGGATGCAAGTTTTCAGATTTAGGAAGATTCCAAGTGTCCACATACCTTTGCTCTGTCAGACCAACCAAAAGACTGCACTGTTACATCGAGACGTTTCAACAACATTTTTCTTCTTACTTCATACTCATTTACAAGTGCTTGGTTTATAGCTTCAATTTTTTCCTGGAAAACAAGTAGAAGAGAAAATTAATTTAATAGTCATTCACTTACGCAGTGTGCCGCAGTTATATTGTATTTCTTCATTGTTTTTCCAGTATTTACCAAGTGCACAGGTCCAAGGGCCTTCTTCATCAAAGGCTCTCCTACGTGATTTGGTGGGACTCTACTTATGGCTTCTTTCAGCTACAAAAAATGGACAACATGCAGATGTGTATAGTGTTAGTTCATGAATGTACTAACATAAACATAGATCAAAACAGCAGATACAATACATTAAACCACAATGACAAAAGCAGAAACGTGTACAACTAAATTTCTTCTCACACTGTGGCTAGCATGACAGTTGGACTGAACCTGCTTACAATACTTTGTGCTTGCTCTGCATATTTTTATATTTTCATGAGAAAACATTCCATAGGTATTCCCTGTGAGGACAAAATCCAGTGAAAAAGGATTCAGAAAATCATGACACACAAAAGGTCAATCCAATTGCACTGTGGTTTTCCAAGGTGTTTTTCGGGAGCTATTGTCAGGAACTGAAAGAGAATGGCCAGCTTGAAATAAAGGTTTAACCCCACTAGATGCTATTCAGTTTTTCAGTCACCAACTGACCTTCTTCTCAATTCCACTGAAGAACTGGAACATGGTGATGTTGGCTGGAGGCTTGGACATGCCCAGTGCCATGCAGATGCCCTTCAGTTCCTGGAACACAGGGCTACCTGACTCCTGGGCTTTCTTCTCAGGTTTATTAACCAGAATCATCCTCGATGCCTCCAACTCAGACACCAAAAAGGCTGACAGATAAAACATTTGGTTACATTCTAATTGCTGTTACAGAATGCTTAGGTTTCAGAAAGTAATTTTTAAAAACAGTTTCAATTCTATCTGAAAATAAATAACCAACTTAAAAATCTGGCTGAAACAGTTGCCTTGTGACAAATAACAAAAAAGTCACCATGAATTGAATTAAGGATTATGAAATTCAGCTCTGTTTGCTAAGGTAAACAAGAAATCCACCTGACAAAGGCCATTCCAACATTTTGTTAACCAGTAGTCTGGCTAACATTACTTAGCACGTGTTTTCTTGTAGAATACCCCAAATACAATGTCTGTATGATACAGAACAAATGAATTATTCATTCATGTATTTAATACCTTGTTTACCATGTTACCATATAGCCATCTAGTGACTACTGATGACAGGGTCTGTGTGATATTAAGAATGCAAAATGATTTGGATTGACTATAGTGATGTGGAAGTATGTGACAACTGCGCGTAAAACATGAAATTAAATAAATCCATAAAACTAAAAGGAAACCACGTTTTCTCATCAGAACAAAGAAAAGGAGCGGCGCATAACAAGGTGGTGCGAATAGTTCGCTTCTCTGCCTCCAATTTACGCCTATACCTAACAGTGGATAAAACCATTAGATGTCCTTTGTCCATCACTCTTCGTTTTTCGCTCTCCATCCCTAAGGAGATCCTCACCGCTGCTTCTCATAGTTAACCATTTCTCCGGAGATTTTCCTTTCTCGCTTAAGTTGCGTGTATTTTAATCTTAGTGAGAGCAAACCTAATTTCTTTTCGTAAAGCCTTTTTGTAAAGTCAATCTCACTTTGAAAGTAGTGTCGATCAGCCAACAGAATTGTTTTCTTTAAGTTTCTAAGTTTATCTAAACGAGTATAAAAAGGAAGTTAAGCAGATCTTCTATCCGATGCCAGCCACCAGTCTACGGATCACGATTCATCGCGCATAGCACCTGCCTGCCGGCTGCCCCAATTCTTACGGCAGCCTCAGTTGCATCAAAGACTTTGCATCCCACGAGAGGGGGCAACTGAGGACCACCAGAGAAACACCGCTGTCTGGTGTGACCTGACCTGACCCGCTACCACAGCGTTCCAGTGGGCATCACCTCGCTGGGAGGCCGTGATGTAAGTAGTTGTAACGGTACACATGTCATAGCAGGATAAGCACAGGTGTAACTAATGACATTGATGATGGTTCCATTCTATTTAAGCCGGGCAGACATTATACAGATTTGGCTTAAGCAGTTCCACGGAAGCTGCTGTCATAAGATGCGTCATAAACTGTACTGCTTGTTTTAATATTATTGGAGTAGTTTTTTTTTTTTTTTAAACATATTTTGGCTAAAAGTGCAGTCTTGATGAAAACTGCGTTGCTATAACTGAGCTTGGCTGTAGAACAGGCTCTGTATTTTTCTTTTACTTTCCATTCATAGTAGAATTGCACTAAGTAATGTTGCTTTTCTGTTTTTGTCAACATTGAGGACGCATCTTGTTTGGATAAACTTTATTGGAATTGTCAATGGACAAAACCGACTGGGGGCTGTGTTTACGTCCAGTGTGAGCTCCACGTCGTGGCTCATCAATTGATCCGTACAGTGCGAGCAGGTTCTTGCCGTGCAGAAAGGCAGATTAAAATGTGTAGTGTGACTTAACAACATACAAGATTAATTAAAACCATTTTAAGAGTTAGCTGTCAAAATAAAGTGGTAGAGGTACCCTGCCCAATCTAACCCAACAGCCTGTATTGGTACTGACACAGAAACATAACCAATGCAATAAACAAAATGAAAAATACAAAAAACAGACTTGGCTTAAAATAGTACATTATTTTACAAATAATGTACTACTTTAAGCAACCAGATGCTACTTTGCTTTCCCTTGGATTACAATGTAAGTGTTTTCCCAAGTGAAGTTAGTGTATCATCGCATATTACTGTAACATTTGAACACATGCTTATTGAAATGGGATATAAAAAGGGAGACACTGATCTAAAAAGGAAACATTACTCTGTCTATGAGTTGCCCAGTTGAGGAGGTGTATAGGCCCTTGTACCAGCAGACATTTGAACATATCACGGTGGGAAAAACACAGCTGTAATTAATAATAATGTTGAAGGCTCCATTCCATTTAGATGCGTCAGTTCCAGGGTCTGGGTTTGTGCATGCTTGCCCACTAGAATATTTAAATGGAACAGAGCCATCATTAACAGTATTAGCTCCACCTGTGCATTTCCTGCCATAAGTCAAAATGTCTGCTGTGAAAAAGGCCTAGTCCTTTCAAGGCCCTGCACAGTCAGGTGTTTTCAGTTACCACTCATTACACACCTGCTCTGGTGGAGGTTGGACACAGCTATGCTGGGAATTAAGACCTCATATGCACATGTAAATGGATATTTTTGAAAGAGGATTATTTTCCCCTTCTATTTAAAAAAAGACAAACAAAAACAAACTGTCCACATGACCTTTGTTTTACAAAATATACCTGTACACATGAGAACGCAAAAACGATTACAAACGCTCAAACAACCATCCGTCATTGTTGCTGTTGTTTCAGGCGCATGCTCATTACACAAAGCAACAATGGGCATGCACGAATTGAGGTGCCGACGTTATCATTTCACAAACGCTCCGTTTTACATGTCAACATGGATACATAGAAACCAGAGTTTTTAAAAATCTCAGCTTTAGAAGGCATTTTATAAAAGCTTTTAGTGACCTAAAACATCATTAGCGTGTGGATCAGAGGCCAAAACGTACTGGAAAACATTTGTTTTGCTAAATATCCGTATACATGTGGACAAGGCCTAAGTCAGTTCACCCAACTTCGTGACCTACAGTAAAAGTACAGTTACATTAGCCATCCATTCAACAAAATTTCCCTGTATTCAGCCCCGAAAAGAGGATGTGATATTATGGTTCCAACATGGGTAATACATGAACGTTGCTCTCACAAACGGTAAATCTGTGAGAGTGAGGCTGCAGTTTGTAGTCTGGTAGTGGAATATTGTACTAGGTGATGGCAGATGCTAAAATAATGACTTTTCTATTTCCTCACACAGCAAATCAGTGTTTCTACACAGGAATGAATGCTTGAATTCGTCTGTTGTGTGGCCTTCGAATGAAGAAAACTGGGAGAGGGTGCGGATATTTGTAGAGAGGACGTGTAATGTGACTATACCTTAATATGAATAGTTGCGCTCAGTATCGATGCGCTCGGGCTTGATTTAGGAGGTGGAGTTAGCTGCTAAAATAAAAGTAGCAAAAAAGGTACCCCACCCAGTCCAACTTAACAGCCAAGACTGACACAAAACAATCAATCCAAAAAAATCTGCCACATGTGTAGGATCTTTAAAGCTCCTGAGGCCTGATTAGACCTATTTTCAGGGCTATTTGGGCATGTACAGACTGTGTTAGATTTACACATCTCCTGTAACTTTTGATTTTGTTGTCATGTAATTTCAGTATAGCTCCATCCAACTTCCACCTGAGCAGAGGTCTAATCAGCCAGAATAACTAAAAACACCTGTGTGGGTGTGCAGAGCCTTGTAAAAGTAACTGCACACATGCTGCTTATGCTGACATCTAGTGGTGGATGCATGCAATGTCAGCACCCTGTGCAGCAAAGCAGCAACACTTTATCAGAGATGGGTGTGGTACAACAGTCCACATAAAGTGCAGCAGACATAAACCTTTCAGCCCACGGGTCAATGCAGCATTAAAGATTTAGGGTTAAGTTGCCCTTGAAATTTGAGATGTTGCAAAGTGCAGTTATCATACTGAGGAGCAGCAGACAGTCTGTCCTGTTGAGGAGCCTCTGGGTGATGTCTCCGCTGGTGAGGACAGAGTAAGGACAGGCGAGCTCTGACAGCAGACCGCTCACCTCCAGCTGGAAGCTGTCTGCCTCGCTCGGACCTGGGAGGGGTAGAGGGACAAACACACCAAACATGATGTCATGAGAGAGACAGATATTCCGGTTAAATCTTTCACATACCCAGTCAAAGCAATGCAGCTTAGTTCTGTTTCGGCAGAAATCCTCACTGCTGAATTTGCGACAACTTCTACCATCAGTTAAAAGCTTAGTAATCTAACCTAATGACTTACTTAATTACCCACAAAACCCAAACCATAGCTTGTGTCATTTAATATAATTACATATTATATTTTTAATTTCTTTGCCATTAACATCAGCTAGCAAGAAAAGGAAATTATACCCATTGGAGCATTTGTGTGCAACTCTTCTGTCACTACTCAATACATTCTCTTAATTCTGCGTCAGGTGCAACTTTACTTAATAGTGATAAAATGTGTCTTACAGTTAGTGGCATGGACATTCTCCTCCAGCTTGCAGTACAGTCTAAGCTCTGAGACGATCCAAGCACAGAGCTTAGTAAACTCAGGGGAAGCTGCTCCTCTGCTCACAGCAGAATCCAGAGCCCCTTCCTCCAACAGAGGGCCTTGGTACCTACAATGACAAACACATAGTTCATATTAAAAAAACCCCCACATAAAACCATATTCAATCTGACCCACAGCTCTTTGCTTCCCTTGTCAGTACAGCAAAGCAGTGATGATAAGCAATGCTGAGGTTTGGTTTAGTGCGTAGAGCCAGGTTTGACACTCAAGACATGTTACCAAGTACCAACTGCGTTCGTTAAATTCGGTTTATTTAAGATAGTCGTGCTTATTGCGAAACGTACATACCCGCACAGAAATGAGCTCGGGACCTCTAACGACTTGTGAGAAGCTAGTACATATTTCAGCATATCAGTTATTTACCAAGAAACACCGAATCATGTATTTTTAGAAAGTGGGCTAGAATTGGTTGGCAGAAAGGAATGTGTTGGCGCTGTCCTGGTATGAGTCATGGCGGGAGACGCTTCTGCTGACGCAGCTTGTGGCACAACATGTGAAATCAGTCTGTAGGTCTATTAACACATAGATAGCAATGAAAAAATCCGTCACCTAAATAACGTTAACAACAGCAAGTTAGCCGTTTTGCTAAAACAAGCTACACTGTAATATGAAAGACAGGCAAGGCTGGTCATTGGAATGCCAGCTTGTGCACATAATCTTCATGAGGCAGCAGACATATTAAGTTTTTTGACTTACCCTAAATCTTCAAGAGAGACGAGAATGTCATTCTCCATCCCAATAGTCTATCGTTATGCTCTAAAATCACGTACTGTGATTTAGGGTTTTCACATCAGCCAGCTCAGCTGATACACGTTTTACTACTTCTTCTTCTTCGTCTTCTATAATGGCGATCCAACGAGTATAGGTACATACCGCCACCTACTGTACCGGAGCGTGTAACGTCAGGCCTTTACATTTCAAGATAGAGAGAAAAGATAGAGAGAAAAACAAAACAACAACAAACATCAACTACCTATATTTTACTGCTTAATCCTGTATATTTAATAAATATAAAATAAAGAGAGCCTTGCAACATTCCTTAATTTTCTCATCCATCCCTAAAATACCTTCCAATTTCTATCCCCATCCTAGCTCATACAGTGGTGTGAAAAAGTGTTTGCCCCCTTCCTGATTTCTTACTTTTTTGCATGTTTGTCACACTTAAATGTTTCAGATCATAAAACAAATTTAAATATTAGTCAAAGATAACACAAGTAAACACAAAATGCAGTTTTTAAATGAAGGTTGTTATTATTAAGGGAAAACAAAATCCAAACCTACATGGCCCTGTGTGAAATAGTGATTGCCCCCTAAACCTAATAACTGGTTGGGCCACCCTTAGCAGCAACAACTGCAACCAAGCGTTTGTGATAACTTGCAGTGAGTCTTTTACAGCACTGTGGGGGAATTTTGGCCCACTCATCTTTGCAGAATTGTTGTAATTCAGCCACATTGGAGGGTTGTCGAGCATGAACTGCCTTTTTAAGGTCATGCCACAGCATCTCAATAGGATTCAGGTCAGGACTTTGACTAGGCCACTCCAAAGGCTTCATTTTGTTCTTCTATTATTGCTGACAACTGCTACTGCAGTTGTTGTTATTGGCATTATTTTTCCTATAGCTGTCATTCCTATTATTACTAATTTATTAATATTAACACTACAATTACTATTCTACTATTTTGTTTTTTAAAAATCTATGTGGTATTTGCACATTTATCTGATATGCACTTTGCCATTAAATAAAGAGTTGAATTTAATCCAGTATGTCCAAATCTTAATCTTGAAAAATACCCTTCCTCTCTTCTGCTCTTCCCTTTGAAAGTCTTCATCCTAATTGGTTTCTGTGTGCTGAAATAGTGTCTCCCTTTGATATCTGTATCCCATTTCTTCTGCCACGAATCCTTCACTGCCTTTTTTATTAATGATTTGGCCTCACCTTTTCCAAATTGAACTTTCATTATTTCATCATAATTTAATTTAAACACTCTTTTGCAATCTTGTCTACTTTCTTATTACCCTCCACGACAACATGAGCAGGAACCCAACAAAATTGTACATCAACTCCATCTCTTGGTATTCTCAGCATTATCGTAAATATTTCCATTAATACATCATCTCTTCTTTCTTTTCTTTTGAATTCAGACTATTAAGAGCTGCTGTAGAGTCTGAGCAAATGACAATTCTCTCAGGCTTTTTACCTTTTCTACCCATTGCAATCCTAAAATTATATTATATTTCTGCTGTAAATACATGTAATTTATCATTATTTTGCCTATGACTACATCAAATTCAGGTATGTGCACTCCTGTTCCTAAATGTCCACTCTCCGGATCTTTAGATCCATCAGTAAATATTTGCATATAGTTAGAATAATTCATCTTCATGTAATCTTGAACCAAATATCCAATGTTGCACACATTCCTTTCATTCCATTCTTGCTGCTCCACAAGTTGCAAGTCCACCTTGGGCACTGGAAATATCCATGGACGAACAGTATCCCACACAGTATTTGGCCCATAATCTAACCTATTTAAAGGTGGGGTATGCGATTCCAATCCAATACACGTCTTTTTGTCAAATTCAGCGAATATCTCCTCACGGCCCACTAGCTGTCCATTCAGTGTGTACACTTGTACACAGCCCTGGCTCTGTATCTGGAAAACAAACAAAGTGGCTCGGACGGAGCCACACAACACTATTCCAGCCATGATTTGTGTGTCAGGTGATAGGTTAAATGACTTGCCCACAGACATTCAGCTTACGTTCTAGTTTGCCAAGATCTGCTGTTGTTGTGATGTTAGCTATAGTAGCAGGAGAGTTGTGAGTATCGCTATCTGGAGCTGCTGTGCTGGATCTGGGAAACTGTCTTGTCCTGTTAGCTTCGCAGCAGCAACTGTAGAGACTGTTTGCTAATCCACAACCTAGCTAAGCTAACCCACAACCTAGCCAACATTAGTTACATTACTTGCTTGTTGTTCGCTCTATATCATGGTATTTGTTGTGGTAT
Source organism: Siniperca chuatsi (assembly GCF_020085105.1). Lineage (NCBI taxonomy): Eukaryota > Metazoa > Chordata > Actinopteri > Centrarchiformes > Sinipercidae > Siniperca > Siniperca chuatsi. The sequence continues at coordinate 1,497,120 of NC_058052.1, read as the reverse complement.
TCGATTTCTCCAGAATCACATACCCCATCTTTAAACAGTATTCTTCTGCTACTGTATTCATATTCTAACCATATCCTTTAACTATTCGTTGTTGTGAATATTCCCAACAATTAAACAGCACCTGTGTTGCAGGTTGTTCCTCTATAGATCTCTTTAACTTAACCCAATATGCCAGTGATAACTTCGAACGTTTTAAATACAATGGTTATTCATCACCTTCCACCAGTAGTGCATTAGTAGGAGTTGTTTTAACTGCACCAATACTGAGTCTTGGAGCTCTGAACTGTATTCTGTCTAGTTTTTTCAAAACACTCTTGGTTGCTGCTCCATATACCATACACCCATAACCAATACATGGTTGTATTAAGGCCCTATAAATATCCCGTAGTGATTGTTTATCTGCTCTCCATTCATAACTAGGAACTGATCTCACGAGATTCAGTGCTTTTTAAAATTTTGTTTCAACCCGTTTAACATGATTCCTCCATATACATTCTTCATCAAACCATAATCCTAAATATTTGAACTCTGTTACCCTTTCCATATTTTGGCCATACAATTTAAGCTGCACATTATCTAGCCTTCTCTTGCTGGTAAAGAGCATATTTGTAACTAACAATTTAATCCCCAGTCATATGATCATCTTTCATCCTTCAATATAGCACTCTGAATGCTATTAATCACATGTCTAATGTTTTTTTCCTCTTTTCCATATAGCTCCATCATCTGCATGAAGCAATGACCCAATATTCATATTCAATATTCAATACCAACATTCATAAAAATAGAATTAATCATAATGTTAAACAGCATAGGGCTAATAGCAATACCATTTAGAATAACAAAATCATCTGAAACAGCATCTCCAATGTTAACAGTAAACGTCCGATTAGACAGGAAGTCTAAAACCCAGTTGTATAACCTTCCACCAATATCCATTTTATGCATTTTAATCAGTAGTCCTTCTCTCCACATTGAGTCAAACGCTTTCACAATATCAAAATACACTATAACCATAACGTCTTTCATACTAACTGCGTTTTCTGCCTCATTACTAGCTTTCACTAAAGTATTTACCGTAGAACTTCCTTTTACGAAATCCACTTTGGTATGTGCATGACTGTCCTCGTTGTTCAAAGTAGTATGACAATCTACAGAAAAAAAAATTCTAGGTGGTATTTGCTTGTGCCTCCCTCTCCCCCAAAACCTCTGTCTTTCTCTCTTTCTCTCTCTCTCTTTCTCAAAACCTAACACGGCAGTGGCGGATGGTCGCCCACCATTGAGTCTGGTTCTGTCCAAGGTTTCTGCCTCTCAAAGAAAGTTTTTTCTTGCCACTGTGGCCAAATGCTTGCTCATGGTGGGATTTGTTGGGTCTCTGTAAATAATATTATAAAGAGTACGGTCTAGACCTGCTCAATAGGAAAAGGGCAATGAGATAACTTCTGTTATGAATTGGCGCTATATAAATAAAACTGAATTGAATTGAATAACTGTAATGTAAAGTCCATGTCAAGAGATCCATAACTATCCTTTTTCTTTGTTACATCATTGTGGAAGTGTATATAGGACTATATTCAAATGATAATGTAAACTTGAAAATGGAAATGTAATTCCACAATAGCATTATAATTTTCCACATATGTATGTGTTATTTGAGTAAAAAATTAAAATGAAAATGCATTAATCCAATTTTCATTTTCACATACTGTACTATGTATGAAAATGGAAAAGCTGTTCAACATAAAATTTTCAAAGACTTAACCTGCTGTACAGTGGACAATACAGTATACAAATGCAATGAGCCAAACAGCACCCCTAGTCTTTACATTTACATGTCATTGTGCTCTTTTGGGGTCAACATGAAAATGAAAATGTAATGTCAGTGCTCTCATCAATGCGGGTCTTCAGTTAGGACGTCACTTGCTTGAACATCTGTTGCTTTGCTCATGTGTGTAGTCCACTTGTGGCAGAAAGGCGGCGGGGCCTCACTGACTACTGGATTAACTTTGCTGTACAAAACCACAACTTTATAACTAGTCACTGATTTTGGCGAGATAGCAATATGGTGCACTGAATTTGATGAATTTAGACCACAAATGAGACAAGAGTTAGGTTTGCAAAATGATAGACGCCGCAGTGTTTCTGGGGGTCGAGCCTCACAGATTACTGTACAAAAACACATAACTTTATTCACTGATTTTAGTGAAACTGGATGATGATGATACTTTATTGTCAGGAACCTCCAATCAAGAACGGACACACCTGCTACTCTCCTGCTGTTACTCATCTGATCTCCATCCACTAATCAACACCTGGCAGTATATATACCCAGCTCTTCTCTCCACTCTTTGTCAGTTTACCTAGGTGGTATAGAACCACCTAGGTAAACTGACAAAGAGTGGCCTCTATGAAAGGTTAGCTTGTGATTTTTGAAACCCTGACTAATCCTATGAGTTCTTGTGTTTAGACTCACCTCACCTACTGACCTGTCTCCAACCCTCACCGGCTCCACCAGTCACTTCCCATCTGCCATCATCGTCTAGTCCACCGGCTCCTGCCGTTTCCCTCTACACACCTGGTGTCTCTTCGTGTTTTATAATAAACTGAAGCTATCAATCCATCTCTCTGTGTCAGTCGTGCATTTGGGTCCAGCACCTCTGTGGAACATAACTTATTTCTTGAGTGTATTTTCAATGATAGGAAGATTTCCTAATGAAATGTTAAGTTTTGCTTCCTTTAGTGCTGATACTACTTCCCTTTGTTCATATAAAATCACATGCCTTGGTATTGATTTTGAGTCACTGACTCGCATAACATGGAAAATCAGAATATTGCTGTTAAGATATTAGATAAACATACTAAAATCCAAAATGAATTAAGAGGTGCGACTTCTTTGTAGTCACACTCTGTGGTATTGATTTGGTCACATAACATGGAAGTAACAGAAAAAAATAATCTAATTAAAATATTTGTATAAAATACAGGAAGTAATAATCCAACATGAAGAGTTGTGCCCTTTGTGGTGAATGTAGGATTAACTTAGTCATATATTTTGAAACGTACTGGGAAAACAATACATACAACATAAAAAAAAGAATGCAAAATAAGCAACTGTCACAGTCTGTCTTGTTCTCTCCAGCCACTCCCCTTCACTCTGCACTCCCTCACCTGAGCACTAATGCAAAGCACCTGTCACCTTGTACACACCTGCAATCAATTAGCACTCCACTCACCTATAATACCCAGCTCCTCACCACAGTCTCGTTCATGACTATGGATAGGACGTTAGTTCCCCTAAAGTCATTAAACGTCTTGGACTCCCATTACCTGAACTAACTGCTAGTTTCCAGTACCCAGTACCTCATCTCCGGCTCCTTCGTACTCCTGTTCTCCGTGTGTGACACTGCAGCTCCAGTCCCCGTGTATCTCCAGTCCTCCGTGAGTCTACCAGCCATCGGTACCCGGTGCCTCGTCTCCGGCTCCTTCGTACTCCTGTTCTCCGTGTGTGACACTGCAGCTCCAGTCCCCGTGTATCTCCAGTCCTCCGTGAGTCTACCAGCCATCGGTACCCGGTGCCTCGTCTCCGGCTCCTTCGTACTCCTGTTCTCCGTGTGTGACACTTCAGCTCCAGTCCCCGTGTGTCTCAACGTTCACTTTCATCGTACTTGTGCTGCAATAAAATATATCATACACTTCCTTGTGTCTCCAGCCAGTTCTGTCCGTAACAGCAACTTGACATATAAAGTAGCAACAATAAATAACTTACATTTCTAGAAAAACATAGCCTATGGTAGATGCAATGCAATGAGCAAGGACGTTTTCCACCGTATGTAGTTGTGCACAGGATAGAACAACTTCATTGACAATGGTAGAAATTGGCTTTTGAACCCAATGAAAAGCTGTAGCAGAGTGTTTATTCTTCATTTCTACAGCTAAACCAGCAGCCAAATTGTTTTCCCAACAATGCCTGTATTTACAGTTTTAAACATTAAAATATGAAATACTACTATTACTACTCTTTATATATTGTCTTCTTCCAATTGGAGTATCCTTGTAATGTGAATGCAGTGTCAGGAGCATTAGGCAGCAAAAAGTGTCTACATGCAAAACAATATGCATAGTCCCGACTGAATACTTGAGCCATTTGTGCTGTGTGTACATGTCTTGTTGAAGGTCTTCTTCCTGTCACCCTACACTGTTCAAGGAAATACCTTCAAATTTGGCTGTTTTGGCCCATCTGCCAGATACTGGGATGTGTCTGGGAGGGAAAAAGGGATTCAGTTTTAAAAACGACAAGTGATACATGGTTAATTTACAACACCGTGCATTAAGTCACAATAACTGAATTCCTGAAAAAATGTTGTGAACTACAGCTGGGTCTCATTTTAGTAATGAACTGTTGGTTGAGGCTTTCCTTATTAGTCTTAACATAAGATTAAAGGTTAAATACCCTGTGGTTAGGATGGTGTGGGATTTGAAGAATGTGGACCCTCCGCTGTGTCACTGCAACACAGTGGGGTACAACATGCAGACTCCTCTTGGTCCACATCTTTGTGATCTGACTGGTCACTACCAGGTGAAGTGTCTGTTCACACAATGGAATATTCCGTTATTGCATCAAAAAGTTAAGACATTAGTTAAACAAAACAAAAAAAAAAACAACAATTTAAGCACACATATTGCTTATGATTTAGCAATAACAAGAACTAGACAGTTGTGAGCAGTTTCAACTAACTATTTTCTTTCTACCGATATAACAAGGTCTGTGGATTATTATGGGGTCATGATTTCTGCTGAGACATTGCTGTTGAGTTTTTCCAAGTTTTTTTTTTTTGTGCTTCAGCTTCACAAGCTGAATGCCATAGAGTTCCATTAGATTTAGAATCAGAAATACTTTGATTCCCAAGAGGAAACTCTTTTGTTACAGCAGCTCACTATCATGTCAGGGCACACAAGAATAGAAGTACTAAACAAAAAATATAATACACTACAATACAGGTCAGAAAATAAATTTAGTACCAAGTGGGTATAAGTATAAAATTAAAATAAGTGAAGTACAAAGTGGATTTACCGGCTGATGATAATACGGTATAAAGTAATAGTGCATGAACTGTTAAGTGTAGCTTATTAAGATTAATAAGATTATAATGAGACAGAGGATATTGCACAGCAGTAACAGGAGTATGAATAAATATCAATAAATACGGAATTTAAAACTGAAAAGTGTATTGCACAGGAGTATTAACACAGAATATTGCAGAATTATGTCAAGTTTTGCAGTGATGTTAATGATCAATGTCCAGTTTAATGACATAGGGTCATATAGACTAACACTTAGAGGGAGGAGTTAATAAAGAGTTTCATGGCCACAGGCAGGAATGACTTCCTGTGGCGCTCTCTGGTGCTTTTTGGGGGGATGAGTCTTCTGCTGAAGGTACTCCTTTGTTTGACCAGCACATCATGGAGTGGGTGGGAGACTCTGTCCAAGATGGCATGTAGTTTGGCCAGCATCCTCCTCTCTGACACCACTGAGAGAGAGTCCAGTTCCACTCCCACAATGTCACTGGCCTTACGGATCAGTTTATTGAGCATGTTAGCGTCCACTACCCTCAGACTGCTGCACCAGCATACAGGATAGCACTGGCCACCACAGACTCAAAACATCTTCAGCATTGTATGGCAGATGTTGAAGGACCTCAGCCTCCTCAGAAAATAGAGGCGGCTCTGGCCCTTCCTGTAAAGAGCTTGAGTTTTCTTAGCCCAGTCCAGTTTATTGTCCATGTGTACTCCCAGGTACTTGTAATCCTCTACAGTGTCCACACTGACCCCCTGGATGGAAACCGGGGTCACTTGGTGCCTTGGCCCTTGGTAGGTCATTTAAAAAAAAAAAAAAAAAAATTTAAAAAATGCAGACATCTCTATGGCAGATACAGTGGGTACGGAAAGTATTCAGACTCCTTTAAATTTTTCACTCGTATCATTGCAGCCATTTGCTAAAATCAAAAACATTCATTTTATTTCTCATTAATGTACACTCAGAACCCTATCTTGACAGAAAAAAACAGAAGTGTAGAAATTTTTGCAAATTTATTAAAAAAGAAAAACTGAAATATATGCATTTTTGATTTTGGGGTGAGCTGTCCTTTTAAAAAAGGAAAACTCCCATGCCACCATGTGGCAATGAGTTGCATCAAGAAAACTCATTGGAGTCTAATTGACCACTCAACAACTTCTTACGGCATGCATGAATTGAAGCTGATGGTTGTCTGTTCATCAAGTACAAATAGTGTTATTGTTTACTTACCGTTGTCAAGACCATTGAAACTTCATGAAAAAGAAGGCGGAGTTGGGTGCAAATGGATGCATACTGTGTTTAAGATGGGCAAATCTGTGCCAGAAACATCACATCCACTGTGACTGGGACACCACACACAAGATGCCAGAATTAAACAGCGGGACTATGGAGAAACTCATAAGCAAAGAAGATGACTCACTGCAAGTCTGTCATATTGGCCCAACTTGAGCATTGAGTTGTGCTTGAATTCAGTAAGTGCTACTTGTTGGGGCGGTTGTACATGACAAATGCCACAGACTGTAACTGAAGAGGGATGTCATTGGAATCACATTCAGATCACCTCAAATGGAGACACTGGTGGTTCTTGTGTTCATAAGTGCTTCTCTTTGGGGTTGTCTTGGTTGTGAGTTTTTCAACAGACATATCACATCATTTTTTCATGACTTGCTAAATGCATACATTTGTCATCAATATTACCCAAACACAAGCACTGACTTGAGTTCTGAATGCAGTAAGTGCTTCTTGTTGGGGTAGTTTTGCTGACCCAGGTTCCCTTTAAAGATTTCACCAGGACTAGATCATTTGTTACTTGGTGAAGAATACTTTTTTGACCATTTTTGCAAGTCAATAGTATTACCTTAACATGAGCATTGACTTGACTGTTGAATTCAGTAAGTGCTACTTGTTGGGGCAGTTTTAATTGACAAAAACAACAGAATGTATTGGATGCCATATTTTGTGGGAGTCAATCTCAGATCACCTCAAATGGAGACACTGGTGGTTCTTGTGTTCATAAGTGCTTCTCTTTGGGGTTGTCTTGGTTGTGAGTTTTTCAACAGACATATCACGGTAAATTTACACCATTTTTACATGACTAGCTAAATGCATACATTTGTCATCAAAATTACCCAAACACAAGCACTGACTTGAGTTCTGAATGCAGTAAGTGCTTCTTGTTGGGGTAGTTTTGCTGACCTCTGCATCTTCAGGTGCCTAAGCTGTGTGTCATTTGAAAACTTCAGTAAGAGATGCACTTCAATTTTAATCACATTCTGCAACTGACATACAAGTCAAGTAAATATAACAAAGTACATTGCTTGTGATTCTCTACTGAATCCCTTCATAAACTTTATATGTAGATTCCTAATTTTTGTAGACATGCAATAATTCCTGCTGTCTCAGAAGCTGTCTTAGGGTCTTGTTGCAGAATGTGCCCTTTGGAGTAGATATTCAGTGCTAACTCTGCTTCTTTGTTTTGCTTTAAAGTACTGCTGATGGAGCTGCAATGGCAGGCCACCATGTGGCAATGAGTTGCATCAAGAAAACTCATTGAGTCTAATTGACCACTCAACAACTTCTTATGGCATGCATGAATTGAAGCTGATGGTTGTCTGTTCATCAAGTACAAATAGTGTTATTGTTTACTTACCGTTGTCAAGACCATTGAAACTTCATGAAAAAGAAGGCGGAGTTGGGTGCAAATGGATGCATACTGTGTTTAAGATGGGCAAATCTGTGCCAGAAACATCACATCCACTGTGACTGGGACACCACACACAAGATGCCAGAATTAAACAGCGGGACTATGGAGAAACTCATAAGCAAAGAAGATGACTCACTGCAAGTCTGTCATATTGGCCCAACTTGAGCATTGAGTTGTGCTTGAATTCAGTAAGTGCTACTTGTTGGGGCGGTTGTACATGACAAATGCCACAGACTGTAACTGAAGAGGGATGTCATTGGAATCACATTCAGATCACCTCAAATGGAGACACTGGTGGTTCTTGTGTTCATAAGTGCTTCTCTTTGGGGTTGTCTTGGTTGTGAGTTTTTCAACAGACATATCACATCATTTTTTCATGACTTGCTAAATGCATACATTTGTCATCAATATTACCCAAACACAAGCACTGACTTGAGTTCTGAATGCAGTAAGTGCTTCTTGTTGGGGTAGTTTTGCTGACCCAGGTTCCCTTTAAAGATTTCACCAGGACTAGATCATTTGTTACTTGGTGAAGAATACTTTTTTGACCATTTTTGCAAGTCAATAGTATTACCTTAACATGAGCATTGACTTGACTGTTGAATTCAGTAAGTGCTACTTGTTGGGGCAGTTTTAATTGACAAAAACAACAGAATGTATTGGATGCCATATTTTGTGGGAGTCAATCTCAGATCACCTCAAATGGAGACACTGGTGGTTCTTGTGTTCATAAGTGCTTCTCTTTGGGGTTGTCTTGGTTGTGAGTTTTTCAACAGACATATCACATCATTTTTTCATGACTTGCTAAATGCATACATTTGTCATCAATATTACCCAAACACAAGCACTGACTTGAGTTCTGAATGCAGTAAGTGCTTCTTGTTGGGGTAGTTTTGCTGACCCAGGTTCCCTTTAAAGATTTCACCAGGACTAGATCATTTGTTACTTGGTGAAGAATACTTTTTTGACCATTTTTGCAAGTCAATAGTATTACCTTAACATGAGCATTGACTTGACTGTTGAATTCAGTAAGTGCTACTTGTTGGGGCAGTTTTAATTGACAAAAACAACAGAATGTATTGGATGCCATATTTTGTGGGAGTCAATCTCAGATCACCTCAAATGGAGACACTGGTGGTTCTTGTGTTCATAAGTGCTTCTCTTTGGGGTTGTCTTGGTTGTGAGTTTTTCAACAGACATATCACATCATTTTTTCATGACTTGCTAAATGCATACATTTGTCATCAATATTACCCAAACACAAGCACTGACTTGAGTTCTGAATGCAGTAAGTGCTTCTTGTTGGGGTAGTTTTGCTGACCCAGGTTCCCTTTAAAGATTTCCTTTAAAGATTTCACCAGGACTAGATCATTTCTTACTTGGTGAAGAATACTTTTTTGACCATTTTTGCAAGTCAATAGTAGTACCTTAACATGAGCATTGACTTGACTGTTGAATTCAGTAAGTGCTACTTGTTGGGGCAGTTTTAATTGACAAAAACAACAGAATGTATTGGATGCCATATTTTGTGGGAGTCAATCTCAGATCACCTCAAATGGAGACACTGGTGGTTCTTGTGTTCATAAGTGCTTCTCTTTGGGGTTGTCTTGGTTGTGTGAGTTTTTCAACAGAGTATTTTTCAACAGACATATCAGTGCTACTTGGTAAATTTACACCATTTTACATGACTCAGATCACCTCAAATGGAGCTTCTGTGTGTTCATAAGTGCATACATTTGTCATCAAAATTACCCAAACACAAGCACTGACTTGAGTTCTGAATGAGTTCTGTAAGTGCTTCTTGTTGGGGTAGTTTTGCTGACCTCTGCATCTTCAGGTGCCTAAGCTGTGTGTCATTTGAAAACTTCAGTAAGAGATGCACTTCAATTTTAATCACATTCTGCAACTGACATACAAGTCAAGTAAATATAACAAAGTACATTGCTTGTGATTCTCTACTGAATCCCTTCATAAACTTTATATGTAGATTCCTAATTTTTGTAGACATGCAATAATTCCTGCTGTCTCAGAAGCTGTCTTAGGGTCTTGTTGCAGAATGTGCCCTTTGGAGTAGATATTCAGTGCTAACTCTGCTTCTTTGTTTTGCTTTAAAGTACTGCTGATGGAGCTGCAATGGCAGGCCACCATGTGGCAATGAGTTGCATCAAGAAAATTCATTGGAGTCTAATTGACCACTCAACAACTTCTTATGGCATGCATGAATTGAAGCTGATGGTTGTCTGTTCATCAAGTACAAATAGTGTTATTGTTTACTTACCGTTGTCAAGACCATTGAAACTTCATGAAAAAGAAGGCGGAGTTGGGTGCAAATGGATGCATACTGTGTTTAAGATGGGCAAATCTGTGCCAGAAACATCACATCCACTGTGACTGGGACACCACACACAAGATGCCAGAATTAAACAGCGGGACTATGGAGAAACTCATAAGCAAAGAAGATGACTCACTGCAAGTCTGTCATATTGGCCCAACTTGAGCATTGAGTTGTGCTTGAATTCAGTAAGTGCTACTTGTTGGGGCGGTTGTACATGACAAATGCCACAGACTGTAACTGAAGAGGGATGTCATTGGAATCACATTCAGATCACCTCAAATGGAGACACTGGTGGTTCTTGTGTTCATAAGTGCTTCTCTTTGGGGTTGTCTTGGTTGTGAGTTTTTCAACAGACATATCGCATCATTTTTTCATGACTTGCTAAATGCATACATTTGTCATCAATATTACCCAAACACAAGCACTGACTTGAGTTCTGAATGCAGTAAGTGCTTCTTGTTGGGGTAGTTTTTGACCCAGGTTCCCTTTGATTTCACCAGGACTAGATCATTTATTACTTGGTGAAGAATACTAGATCATTTACCTTTTTGACCATTTTTGCAAGTCAGTAGTATTACCTTAACATGAGCATTGACTTGACTGTTGAATTCAGTAAGTGCTACTTGTTGGGGCAGTTTTAATTGACAAAAACAACAGAATGTATTGGATGCCATATTTTGTGGGAGTCAATCTCAGATCACCTCAAATGGAGACACTGGTGGTTCTTGTGTTCATAAGTGCTTCTCTTTGGGGTTGTCTTGGTTGTGAGTTTTTCAACAGACATATCACGGTAAATTTACACCATTTTTACATGACTAGCTAAATGCATACATTTGTCATCAAAATTACCCAAACACAAGCACTGACTTGAGTTCTGAATGCAGTAAGTGCTTCTTGTTGGGGTAGTTTTGCTGACCCAGGTTCCCTTTAAAGATTTCACCAGGACTAGATCATTTGTTACTTGGTGAAGAATACTTTTTTGACCATTTTTGCAAGTCAATAGTATTACCTTAACATGAGCATTGACTTGACTGTTGAATTCAGTAAGTGCTACTTGTTGGGGCAGTTTTAATTGACAAAAACAACAGAATGTATTGGATGCCATATTTTGTGGGAGTCAATCTCAGATCACCTCAAATGGAGACACTGGTGGTTCTTGTGTTCATAAGTGCTTCTCTTTGGGGTTGTCTTGGTTGTGAGTTTTTCAACAGACATATCACGGTAAATTTACACCATTTTTACATGACTAGCTAAATGCATACATTTGTCATCAAAATTACCCAAACACAAGCACTGACTTGAGTTCTGAATGCAGTAAGTGCTTCTTGTTGGGGTAGTTTTGCTGACCTCTGCATCTTCAGGTGCCTAAGCTGTGTGTCATTTGAAAACTTCAGTAAGAGATGCACTTCAATTTTAATCACATTCTGCAACTGACATACAAGTCAAGTAAATATAACAAAGTACATTGCTTGTGATTCTCTACTGAATCCCTTCATAAACTTTATATGTAGATTCCTAATTTTTGTAGACATGCAATAATTCCTGCTGTCTCAGAAGCTGTCTTAGGGTCTTGTTGCAGAATGTGCCCTTTGGAGTAGATATTCAGTGCTAACTCTGCTTCTTTGTTTTGCTTTAAAGTACTGCTGATGGAGCTGCAATGGCAGGCCACCATGTGGCAATGAGTTGCATCAAGAAAACTCATTGGAGTCTAATTGACCACTCAACAACTTCTTATGGCATGCATGAATTGAAGCTGATGGTTGTCTGTTCATCAAGTACAAATAGTGTTATTGTTTACTTACCGTTGTCAAGACCATTGAAACTTCATGAAAAAGAAGGCGGAGTTGGGTGCAAATGGATGCATACTGTGTTTAAGATGGGCAAATCTGTGCCAGAAACATCACATCCACTGTGACTGGGACACCACACACAAGATGCCAGAATTAAACAGCGGGACTATGGAGAAACTCATAAGCAAAGAAGATGACTCACTGCAAGTCTGTCATATTGGCCCAACTTGAGCATTGAGTTGTGCTTGAATTCAGTAAGTGCTACTTGTTGGGGCGGTTGTACATGACAAATGCCACAGACTGTAACTGAAGAGGGATGTCATTGGAATCACATTCAGATCACCTCAAATGGAGACACTGGTGGTTCTTGTGTTCATAAGTGCTTCTCTTTGGGGTTGTCTTGGTTGTGAGTTTTTCAACAGACATATCACATCATTTTTTCATGACTTGCTAAATGCATACATTTGTCATCAATATTACCCAAACACAAGCACTGACTTGAGTTCTGAATGCAGTAAGTGCTTCTTGTTGGGGTAGTTTTGCTGACCCAGGTTCCCTTTAAAGATTTCACCAGGACTAGATCATTTGTTACTTGGTGAAGAATACTTTTTTGACCATTTTTGCAAGTCAATAGTATTACCTTAACATGAGCATTGACTTGACTGTTGAATTCAGTAAGTGCTACTTGTTGGGGCAGTTTTAATTGACAAAAACAACAGAATGTATTGGATGCCATATTTTGTGGGAGTCAATCTCAGATCACCTCAAATGGAGACACTGGTGGTTCTTGTGTTCATAAGTGCTTCTCTTTGGGGTTGTCTTGGTTGTGAGTTTTTCAACAGACATATCACATCATTTTTTCATGACTTGCTAAATGCATACATTTGTCATCAATATTACCCAAACACAAGCACTGACTTGAGTTCTGAATGCAGTAAGTGCTTCTTGTTGGGGTAGTTTTGCTGACCCAGGTTCCCTTTAAAGATTTCACCAGGACTAGATTATTTGTTACTTGGTGAAGAATACTTTTTTGACCATTTTTGCAAGTCAATAGTATTACCTTAACATGAGCATTGACTTGACTGTTGAATTCAGTAAGTGCTACTTGTTGGGGCAGTTTTAATTGACAAAAACAACAGAATGTATTGGATGCCATATTTTGTGGGAGTCAATCTCAGATCACCTCAAATGGAGACACTGGTGGTTCTTGTGTTCATAAGTGCTTCTCTTTGGGGTTGTCTTGGTTGTGAGTTTTTCAACAGACATATCACGGTAAATTTACACCATTTTTACATGACTAGCTAAATGCATACATTTGTCATCAAAATTACCCAAACACAAGCACTGACTTGAGTTCTGAATGCAGTAAGTGCTTCTTGTTGGGGTAGTTTTGCTGACCTCTGCATCTTCAGGTGCCTAAGCTGTGTGTCATTTGAAAACTTCAGTAAGAGATGCACTTCAATTTTAATCACATTCTGCAACTGACATACAAGTCAAGTAAATATAACAAAGTACATTGCTTGTGATTCTCTACTGAATCCCTTCATAAACTTTATATGTAGATTCCTAATTTTTGTAGACATGCAATAATTCCTGCTGTCTCAGAAGCTGTCTTAGGGTCTTGTTGCAGAATGTGCCCTTTGGAGTAGATATTCAGTGCTAACTCTGCTTCTTTGTTTTGCTTTAAAGTACTGCTGATGGAGCTGCAATGGCAGGCCACCATGTGGCAATGAGTTGCATCAAGAAAACTCATTGGAGTCTAATTGACCACTCAACAACTTCTTATGGCATGCATGAATTGAAGCTGATGGTTGTCTGTTCATCAAGTACAAATAGTGTTATTGTTTACTTACCGTTGTCAAGACCATTGAAACTTCATGAAAAGAAGGCGGAGTTGGGTGCAAATGGATGCATACTGTGTTTAAGATGGGCAAATCTGTGCCAGAAACATCACATCCACTGTGACTGGGACACCACACACAAGATGCCAGAATTAAACAGCGGGACTATGGAGAAACTCATAAGCAAAGAAGATGACTCACTGCAAGTCTGTCATATTGGCCCAACTTGAGCATTGAGTTGTGCTTGAATTCAGTAAGTGCTACTTGTTGGGGCGGTTGTACATGACAAATGCCACAGACTGTAACTGAAGAGGGATGTCATTGGAATCACATTCAGATCACCTCAAATGGAGACACTGGTGGTTCTTGTGTTCATAAGTGCTTCTCTTTGGGGTTGTCTTGGTTGTGAGTTTTTCAACAGACATATCGCATCATTTTTTCATGACTTGCTAAATGCATACATTTGTCATCAATATTACCCAAACACAAGCACTGACTTGAGTTCTGAATGCAGTAAGTGCTTCTTGTTGGGGTAGTTTTGCTGACCCAGGTTCCCTTTAAAGATTTCACCAGGACTAGATTATTTATTACTTGGTGAAGAATACTTTTTTGACCATTTTTGCAAGTCAGTAGTATTACCTTAACATGAGCATTGACTTGACTGTTGAATTCAGTAAGTGCTACTTGTTGGGGCAGTTTTAATTGACAAAAACAACAGAATGTATTGGATGCCATATTTTGTGGGAGTCAATCTCAGATCACCTCAAATGGAGACACTGGTGGTTCTTGTGTTCATAAGTGCTTCTCTTTGGGGTTGTCTTGGTTGTGAGTTTTTCAACAGACATATCACGGTAAATTTACACCATTTTTACATGACTAGCTAAATGCATACATTTGTCATCAATATTACCCAAACACAAGCACTGACTTGAGTTCTGAATGCAGTAAGTGCTTCTTGTTGGGGTAGTTTTGCTGACCCAGGTTCCCTTTAAAGATTTCACCAGGACTAGATCATTTGTTACTTGGTGAAGAATACTTTTTTGACCATTTTTGCAAGTCAATAGTAGTACCTTAACATGAGCATTGACTTGACTGTTGAATTCAGTAAGTGCTACTTGTTGGGGCAGTTTTAATTGACAAAAACAACAGAATGTATTGGATGCCATATTTTGTGGGAGTCAATCTCAGATCACCTCAAATGGAGACACTGGTGGTTCTTGTGTTCATAAGTGCTTCTCTTTGGGGTTGTCTTGGTTGTGAGTTTTTCAACAGACATATCACATCATTTTTTCATGACTTGCTAAATGCATACATTTGTCATCAATATTACCCAAACACAAGCACTGACTTGAGTTCTGAATGCAGTAAGTGCTTCTTGTTGGGGTAGTTTTGCTGACCCAGGTTCCCTTTAAAGATTTCACCAGGACTAGATTATTTGTTACTTGGTGAAGAATACTTTTTTGACCATTTTTCCAAGTCAATAGTAGTACCTTAACATGAGCATTGACTTGACTGTTGAATTCAGTAAGTGCTACTTGTTGGGGCAGTTTTAATTGACAAAAACAACAGAATGTATTGGATGCCATATTTTGTGGGAGTCAATCTCAGATCACCTCAAATGGAGACACTGGTGGTTCTTGTGTTCATAAGTGCTTCTCTTTGGGGTTGTCTTGGTTGTGAGTTTTTCAACAGACATATCACGGTAAATTTACACCATTTTTACATGACTAGCTAAATGCATACATTTGTCATCAAAATTACCCAAACACAAGCACTGACTTGAGTTCTGAATGCAGTAAGTGCTTCTTGTTGGGGTAGTTTTGCTGACCTCTGCATCTTCAGGTGCCTAAGCTGTGTGTCATTTGAAAACTTCAGTAAGAGATGCACTTCAATTTTAATCACATTCTGCAACTGACATACAAGTCAAGTAAATATAACAAAGTACATTGCTTGTGATTCTCTACTGAATCCCTTCATAAACTTTATATGTAGATTCCTAATTTTTGTAGACATGCAATAATTCCTGCTGTCTCAGAAGCTGTCTTAGGTCTTGTTGCAGAATGTGCCCTTTGGAGTAGATATTCAGTGCTAACTCTGCTTCTTTGTTTTGCTTTAAAGTACTGCTGATGGAGCTGCAATGGCAGGCCACCATGTGGCAATGAGTTGCATCAAGAAAACTCATTGGAGTCTAATTGACCACTCAACAACTTCTTATGGCATGCATGAATTGAAGCTGATGGTTGTCTGTTCATCAAGTACAAATAGTGTTATTGTTTACTTACCGTTGTCAAGACCATTGAAACTTCATGAAAAAGAAGGCGGAGTTGGGTGCAAATGGATGCATACTGTGTTTAAGATGGGCAAATCTGTGCCAGAAACATCACATCCACTGTGACTGGGACACCACACACAAGATGCCAGAATTAAACAGCGGGACTATGGAGAAACTCATAAGCAAAGAAGATGACTCACTGCAAGTCTGTCATATTGGCCCAACTTGAGCATTGAGTTGTGCTTGAATTCAGTAAGTGCTACTTGTTGGGGCGGTTGTACATGACAAATGCCACAGACTGTAACTGAAGAGGGATGTCATTGGAATCACATTCAGATCACCTCAAATGGAGACACTGGTGGTTCTTGTGTTCATAAGTGCTTCTCTTTGGGGTTGTCTTGGTTGTGAGTTTTTCAACAGACATATCACATCATTTTTTCATGACTTGCTAAATGCATACATTTGTCATCAATATTACCCAAACACAAGCACTGACTTGAGTTCTGAATGTAAATGCAGTAAGTGCTTCTTGTTGGGGTAGTTTTGCTGACCCAGGTTCCCTTTAAAGATTTCACCAGGACTAGATCATTTGTTACTTGGTGAAGAATACTTTTTTGACCATTTTTGCAAGTCAATAGTATTACCTTAACATGAGCATTGACTTGACTGTTGAATTCAGTAAGTGCTACTTGTTGGGGCAGTTTTAATTGACAAAAACAACAGAATGTATTGGATGCCATATTTTGTGGGAGTCAATCTCAGATCACCTCAAATGGAGACACTGGTGGTTCTTGTGTTCATAAGTGCTTCTCTTTGGGGTTGTCTTGGTTGTGAGTTTTTCAACAGACATATCACGGTAAATTTACACCATTTTTACATGACTAGCTAAATGCATACATTTGTCATCAAAATTACCCAAACACAAGCACTGACTTGAGTTCTGAATGCAGTAAGTGCTTCTTGTTGGGGTAGTTTTGCTGACCTCTGCATCTTCAGGTGCCTAAGCTGTGTGTCATTTGAAAACTTCAGTAAGAGATGCACTTCAATTTTAATCACATTCTGCAACTGACATACAAGACAAGTAAATATAACAAAGTACATTGCTTGTGATTCTCTACTGAATCCCTTCATAAACTTTATATGTAGATTCCTAATTTTTGTAGACATGCAATAATTCCTGCTGTCTCAGAAGCTGTCTTAGGGTCTTGTTGCAGAATGTGCCCTTTGGAGTAGATATTCAGTGCTAACTCTGCTTCTTTGTTTTGCTTTAAAGTACTGCTGATGGAGCTGCAATGGCAGGCCACCATGTGGCAATGAGTTGCATCAAGAAAACTCATTGGAGTCTAATTGACCACTCAACAACTTCTTATGGCATGCATGAATTGAAGCTGATGGTTGTCTGTTCATCAAGTACAAATAGTGTTATTGTTTACTTACCGTTGTCAAGACCATTGAAACTTCATGAAAAAGAAGGCGGAGTTGGGTGCAAATGGATGCATACTGTGTTTAAGATGGGCAAATCTGTGCCAGAAACATCACATCCACTGTGACTGGGACACCACACACAAGATGCCAGAATTAAACAGCGGGACTATGGAGAAACTCATAAGCAAAGAAGATGACTCACTGCAAGTCTGTCATATTGGCCCAACTTGAGCATTGAGTTGTGCTTGAATTCAGTAAGTGCTACTTGTTGGGGCGGTTGTACATGACAAATGCCACAGACTGTAACTGAAGAGGGATGTCATTGGAATCACATTCAGATCACCTCAAATGGAGACACTGGTGGTTCTTGTGTTCATAAGTGCTTCTCTTTGGGGTTGTCTTGGTTGTGAGTTTTTCAACAGACATATCACATCATTTTTTCATGAC
>NC_058052.1:1320000-1479132 GCF_020085105.1 Siniperca chuatsi | reverse complement strand
TCAGATCACCTCAAATGGAGACACTGGTGGTTCTTGTGTTCATAAGTGCTTCTCTTTGGGGTTGTCTTGGTTGTGAGTTTTTCAACAGACATATCACATCATTTTTTCATGACTTGCTAAATGCATACATTTGTCATCAATATTACCCAAACACAAGCACTGACTTGAGTTCTGAATGCAGTAAGTGCTTCTTGTTGGGGTAGTTTTGCTGACCCAGGTTCCCTTTAAAGATTTCACCAGGACTAGATCATTTCTTACTTGGTGAAGAATACTTTTTTGACCATTTTTCAAAGTCAATAGTAGTACCTTAACATGAGCATTGACTTGACTGTTGAATTCAGTAAGTGCTACTTGTTGGGGCAGTTTTAATTGACAAAAACAACAGAATGTATTGGATGCCATATTTTGTGGGAGTCAATCTCAGATCACCTCAAATGGAGACACTGGTGGTTCTTGTGTTCATAAGTGCTTCTCTTTGGGGTTGTCTTGGTTGTGAGTTTTTCAACAGACATATCACATCATTTTTTCATGACTTGCTAAATGCATACATTTGTCATCAATATTACCCAAACACAAGCACTGACTTGAGTTCTGAATGCAGTAAGTGCTTCTTGTTGGGGTAGTTTTGCTGACCCAGGTTCCCTTTAAAGATTTCACCAGGACTAGATTATTTGTTACTTGGTGAAGAATACTTTTTTGACCATTTTTGCAAGTCAATAGTATTACCTTAACATGAGCATTGACTTGACTGTTGAATTCAGTAAGTGCTACTTGTTGGGGCAGTTTTAATTGACAAAAACAACAGAATGTATTGGATGCCATATTTTGTGGGAGTCAATCTCAGATCACCTCAAATGGAGACACTGGTGGTTCTTGTGTTCATAAGTGCTTCTCTTTGGGGTTGTCTTGGTTGTGAGTTTTTCAACAGACATATCACGGTAAATTTACACCATTTTTACATGACTAGCTAAATGCATACATTTGTCATCAAAATTACCCAAACACAAGCACTGACTTGAGTTCTGAATGCAGTAAGTGCTTCTTGTTGGGGTAGTTTTGCTGACCTCTGCATCTTCAGGTGCCTAAGCTGTGTGTCATTTGAAAACTTCAGTAAGAGATGCACTTCAATTTTAATCACATTCTGCAACTGACATACAAGACAAGTAAATATAACAAAGTACATTGCTTGTGATTCTCTACTGAATCCCTTCATAAACTTTATATGTAGATTCCTAATTTTTGTAGACATGCAATAATTCCTGCTGTCTCAGAAGCTGTCTTAGGGTCTTGTTGCAGAATGTGCCCTTTGGAGTAGATATTCAGTGCTAACTCTGCTTCTTTGTTTTGCTTTAAAGTACTGCTGATGGAGCTGCAATGGCAGGCCACCATGTGGCAATGAGTTGCATCAAGAAAACTCATTGGAGTCTAATTGACCACTCAACAACTTCTTATGGCATGCATGAATTGAAGCTGATGGTTGTCTGTTCATCAAGTACAAATAGTGTTATTGTTTACTTACCGTTGTCAAGACCATTGAAACTTCATGAAAAAGAAGGCGGAGTTGGGTGCAAATGGATGCATACTGTGTTTAAGATGGGCAAATCTGTGCCAGAAACATCACATCCACTGTGACTGGGACACCACACACAAGATGCCAGAATTAAACAGCGGGACTATGGAGAAACTCATAAGCAAAGAAGATGACTCACTGCAAGTCTGTCATATTGGCCCATTGGCCCAACTTGAGCATTGAGTTGTGCTTGAATTCAGTAAGTGCTACTTGTTGGGGCGGTTGTACATGACAAATGCCACAGACTGTAACTGAAGAGGGATGTCATTGGAATCACATTCAGATCACCTCAAATGGAGACACTGGTGGTTCTTGTGTTCATAAGTGCTTCTCTTTGGGGTTGTCTTGGTTGTGAGTTTTTCAACAGACATATCACATCATTTTTTCATGACTTGCTAAATGCATACATTTGTCATCAATATTACCCAAACACAAGCACTGACTTGAGTTCTGAATGCAGTAAGTGCTTCTTGTTGGGGTAGTTTTGCTGACCCAGGTTCCCTTTAAAGATTTCACCAGGACTAGATCATTTGTTACTTGGTGAAGAATACTTTTTTGACCATTTTTCCAAGTCAATAGTAGTACCTTAACATGAGCATTGACTTGACTGTTGAATTCAGTAAGTGCTACTTGTTGGGGCAGTTTTAATTGACAAAAACAACAGAATGTATTGGATGCCATATTTTGTGGGAGTCAATCTCAGATCACCTCAAATGGAGACACTGGTGGTTCTTGTGTTCATAAGTGCTTCTCTTTGGGGTTGTCTTGGTTGTGAGTTTTTCAACAGACATATCACATCATTTTTTTTTACATGATGACTTGCTAAATGCATACATTTGTCATCAATATTACCCAAACACAAGCACTGACTTGAGTTCTGAATGCAGTAAGTGCTTCTTGTTGGGGTAGTTTTGCTGACCCAGGTTCCCTTTAAAGATTTCACCAGGACTAGATTATTTGTTACTTGGTGAAGAATACTTTTTTGACCATTTTTGCAAGTCAATAGTATTACCTTAACATGAGCATTGACTTGACTGTTGAATTCAGTAAGTGCTACTTGTTGGGGCAGTTTTAATTGACAAAAACAACAGAATGTATTGGATGCCATATTTTGTGGGAGTCAATCTCAGATCACCTCAAATGGAGACACGGTGGTTCTTGTGTTCATAAGTGCTTCTCTTTGGGGTTGTCTTGGTTGTGAGTTTTTCAACAGACATATCACGGTAAATTTACACCATTTTTACATGACTAGCTAAATGCATACATTTGTCATCAAAATTACCCAAACACAAGCACTGACTTGAGTTCTGAATGCAGTAAGTGCTTCTTGTTGGGGTAGTTTTGCTGACCTCTGCATCTTCAGGTGCCTAAGCTGTGTGTCATTTGAAAACTTCAGTAAGAGATGCACTTCAATTTTAATCACATTCTGCAACTGACATACAAGACAAGTAAATATAACAAAGTACATTGCTTGTGATTCTCTACTGAATCCCTTCATAAACTTTATATGTAGATTCCTAATTTTTGTAGACATGCAATAATTCCTGCTGTCTCAGAAGCTGTCTTAGGGTCTTGTTGCAGAATGTGCCCTTTGGAGTAGATATTCAGTGCTAACTCTGCTTCTTTGTTTTGCTTTAAAGTACTGCTGATGGAGCTGCAATGGCAGGCCACCATGTGGCAATGAGTTGCATCAAGAAAACTCATTGGAGTCTAATTGACCACTCAACAACTTCTTATGGCATGCATGAATTGAAGCTGATGGTTGTCTGTTCATCAAGTACAAATAGTGTTATTGTTTACTTACCGTTGTCAAGACCATTGAAACTTCATGAAAAAGAAGGCGGAGTTGGGTGCAAATGGATGCATACTGTGTTTAAGATGGGCAAATCTGTGCCAGAAACATCACATCCACTGTGACTGGGACACCACACACAAGATGCCAGAATTAAACAGCGGGACTATGGAGAAACTCATAAGCAAAGAAGATGACTCACTGCAAGTCTGTCATATTGGCCCAACTTGAGCATTGAGTTGTGCTTGAATTCAGTAAGTGCTACTTGTTGGGGCGGTTGTACATGACAAATGCCACAGACTGTAACTGAAGAGGGATGTCATTGGAATCACATTCAGATCACCTCAAATGGAGACACTGGTGGTTCTTGTGTTCATAAGTGCTTCTCTTTGGGGTTGTCTTGGTTGTGAGTTTTTCAACAGACATATCACATCATTTTTTCATGACTTGCTAAATGCATACATTTGTCATCAATATTACCCAAACACAAGCACTGACTTGAGTTCTGAATGCAGTAAGTGCTTCTTGTTGGGGTAGTTTTGCTGACCCAGGTTCCCTTTAAAGATTTCACCAGGACTAGATCATTTGTTACTTGGTGAAGAATACTTTTTTTTGACCATTTTTGTCAAGTCAATAGTAGTACCTTAACATGAGCATTGACTTGACTGTTGAATTCAGTAAGTGCTACTTGTTGGGGCAGTTTTAATTGACAAAAACAACAGAATGTATTGGATGCCATATTTTGTGGGAGTCAATCTCAGATCACCTCAAATGGAGACACTGGTGGTTCTTGTGTTCATAAGTGCTTCTCTTTGGGGTTGTCTTGGTTGTGAGTTTTTCAATTTTTACAGACATATCACATCATTTTTTTACATGACTTGCTAAATGCATACATTTGTCATCAATATTACCCAAACACAAGCACTGACTTGAGTTCTGAATGCAGTAAGTGCTTCTTGTTGGGGTAGTTTTGCTGACCCAGGTTCCTTTTTTGACCACAAAGATTTCACCAGGACTAGATCATTTGTTACTTGGTGAAGAATACTTTTTCCTTTAAAGACCATTTTTCCTTGGTGAAGTCAATAGTAGTACCTTAACATGAGCATTGACTTGACTGTTGAATTCAGTAAGTGCTACTTGTTGGGGCAGTTTTAATTGACAAAAACAACAGAATGTATTGGATGCCATATTTTGTGGGAGTCAATCTCAGATCACCTCAAATGGAGACACTGGTGGTTCTTGTGTTCATAAGTGCTTCTCTTTGGGGTTGTCTTGGTTGTGAGTTTTTCAACAGACATATCACATCATTTTTTCATGACTTGCTAAATGCATACATTTGTCATCAATATTACCCAAACACAAGCACTGACTTGAGTTCTGAATGCAGTAAGTGCTTCTTGTTGGGGTAGTTTTGCTGACCCAGGTTCCCTTTAAAGATTTCACCAGGACTAGATTATTTGTTACTTGGTGAAGAATACTTTTTTGACCATTTTTGCAAGTCAATAGTATTACCTTAACATGAGCATTGACTTGACTGTTGAATTCAGTAAGTGCTACTTGTTGGGGCAGTTTTAATTGACAAAAACAACAGAATGTATTGGATGCCATATTTTGTGGGAGTCAATCTCAGATCACCTCAAATGGAGACACTGGTGGTTCTTGTGTTCATAAGTGCTTCTCTTTGGGGTTGTCTTGGTTGTGAGTTTTTCAACAGACATATCACGGTAAATTTACACCATTTTTACATGACTAGCTAAATGCATACATTTGTCATCAAAATTACCCAAACACAAGCACTGACTTGAGTTCTGAATGCAGTAAGTGCTTCTTGTTGGGGTAGTTTTGCTGACCTCTGCATCTTCAGGTGCCTAAGCTGTGTGTCATTTGAAAACTTCAGTAAGAGATGCACTTCAATTTTAATCACATTCTGCAACTGACATACAAGACAAGTAAATATAACAAAGTACATTGCTTGTGATTCTCTACTGAATCCCTTCATAAACTTTATATGTAGATTCCTAATTTTTGTAGACATGCAATAATTCCTGCTGTCTCAGAAGCTGTCTTAGGGTCTTGTTGCAGAATGTGCCCTTTGGAGTAGATATTCAGTGCTAACTCTGCTTCTTTGTTTTGCTTTAAAGTACTGCTGATGGAGCTGCAATGGCAGGCCACCATGTGGCAATGAGTTGCATCAAGAAAACTCATTGGAGTCTAATTGACCACTCAACAACTTCTTATGGCATGCATGAATTGAAGCTGATGGTTGTCTGTTCATCAAGTACAAATAGTGTTATTGTTTACTTACCGTTGTCAAGACCATTGAAACTTCATGAAAAAGAAGGCGGAGTTGGGTGCAAATGGATGCATACTGTGTTTAAGATGGGCAAATCTGTGCCAGAAACATCACATCCACTGTGACTGGGACACCACACACAAGATGCCAGAATTAAACAGCGGGACTATGGAGAAACTCATAAGCAAAGAAGATGACTCACTGCAAGTCTGTCATATTGGCCCAACTTGAGCATTGAGTTGTGCTTGAATTCAGTAAGTGCTACTTGTTGGGGCGGTTGTACATGACAAATGCCACAGACTGTAACTGAAGAGGGATGTCATTGGAATCACATTCAGATCACCTCAAATGGAGACACTGGTGGTTCTTGTGTTCATAAGTGCTTCTCTTTGGGGTTGTCTTGGTTGTGAGTTTTTCAACAGACATATCACATCATTTTTTCATGACTTGCTAAATGCATACATTTGTCATCAATATTACCCAAACACAAGCACTGACTTGAGTTCTGAATGCAGTAAGTGCTTCTTGTTGGGGTAGTTTTGCTGACCCAGGTTCCTTCTTTTGGGGTAAACCCAGGTTCCCTTTAAAAGATTTCACCAGGACTAGATTATTTGTTACTTGGTGAAGAATACTTTTTGACCATTTTTCCAAGTCAATAGTAGTACCTTAACATGAGCATTGACTTGACTGTTGAATTCAGTAAGTGCTACTTGTTGGGGCAGTTTTAATTGACAAAAACAACAGAATGTATTGGATGCCATATTTTGTGGGAGTCAATCTCAGATCACCTCAAATGGAGACACTGGTGGTTCTTGTGTTCATAAGTGCTTCTCTTTGGGGTTGTCTTGGTTGTGAGTTTTTCAACAGACATATCACGGTAAATTTACACCATTTTTACATGACTAGCTAAATGCATACATTTGTCATCAAAATTACCCAAACACAAGCACTGACTTGAGTTCTGAATGCAGTAAGTGCTTCTTGTTGGGGTAGTTTTGCTGACCTCTGCATCTTCAGGTGCCTAAGCTGTGTGTCATTTGAAAACTTCAGTAAGAGATGCACTTCAATTTTAATCACATTCTGCAACTGACACAACAAGACAAGTAAATATAACAAAGTACATTGCTTGTGATTCTCTACTGAATCCCTTCATAAACTTTATATGTAGATTCCTAATTTTTGTAGACATGCAATAATTCCTGCTGTCTCAGAAGCTGTCTTAGGGTCTTGTTGCAGAATGTGCCCTTTGGAGTAGATATTCAGTGCTAACTCTGCTTCTTTGTTTTGCTTTAAAGTACTGCTGATGGAGCTGCAATGGCAGGCCACCATGTGGCAATGAGTTGCATCAAGAAAACTCATTGGAGTCTAATTGACCACTCAACAACTTCTTATGGCATGCATGAATTGAAGCTGATGGTTGTCTGTTCATCAAGTACAAATAGTGTTATTGTTTACTTACCGTTGTCAAGACCATTGAAACTTCATGAAAAAGAAGGCGGAGTTGGGTGCAAATGGATGCATACTGTGTTTAAGATGGGCAAATCTGTGCCAGAAACATCACATCCACTGTGACTGGGACACCACACACAAGATGCCAGAATTAAACAGCGGGACTATGGAGAAACTCATAAGCAAAGAAGATGACTCACTGCAAGTCTGTCATATTGGCCCAACTTGAGCATTGAGTTGTGCTTGAATTCAGTAAGTGCTACTTGTTGGGGCGGTTGTACATGACAAATGCCACAGACTGTAACTGAAGAGGGATGTCATTGGAATCACATTCAGATCACCTCAAATGGAGACACTGGTGGTTCTTGTGTTCATAAGTGCTTCTCTTTGGGGTTGTCTTGGTTGTGAGTTTTTCAACAGACATATCACATCATTTTTTCATGACTTGCTAAATGCATACATTTGTCATCAATATTACCCAAACACAAGCACTGACTTGAGTTCTGAATGCAGTAAGTGCTTCTTGTTGGGGTAGTTTTGCTGACCCAGGTTCCCTTTAAAGATTTCACCAGGACTAGATCATTTCTTACTTGGTGAAGAATACTTTTTTGACCATTTTTCAAGTCAATAGTAGTACCTTAACATGAGCATTGACTTGACTGTTGAATTCAGTAAGTGCTACTTGTTGGGGCAGTTTTAATTGACAAAAACAACAGAATGTATTGGATGCCATATTTTGTGGGAGTCAATCTCAGATCACCTCAAATGGAGACACTGGTGGTTCTTGTGTTCATAAGTGCTTCTCTTTGGGGTTGTCTTGGTTGTGAGTTCTTCAGCAGACATATCACATCATTTTTACATGACTAGCTAAATGCATACATTTGTCATCAAAATTACCCAAACACAAGCACTGACTTGAGTTCTGAATGCAGTAAGTGCTTCTTGTTGGGGTAGTTTTGCTGACCCAGGTTCCCTTTAAAGATTTCACCAGGACTAGATTATTTGTTACTTGGTGAAGAATACTTTTTTGACCATTTTTGCAAGTCAATAGTATTACCTTAACATGAGCATTGACTTGACTGTTGAATTCAGTAAGTGCTACTTGTTGGGGCAGTTTTAATTGACAAAAACAACAGAATGTATTGGATGCCATATTTTGTGGGAGTCAATCTCAGATCACCTCAAATGGAGACACTGGTGGTTCTTGTGTTCATAAGTGCTTCTCTTTGGGGTTGTCTTGGTTGTGAGTTTTTCAACAGACATATCACGGTAAATTTACACCATTTTTACATGACTAGCTAAATGCATACATTTGTCATCAAAATTACCCAAACACAAGCACTGACTTGAGTTCTGAATGCAGTAAGTGCTTCTTGTTGGGGTAGTTTTGCTGACCTCTGCATCTTCAGGTGCCTAAGCTGTGTGTCATTTGAAAACTTCAGTAAGAGATGCACTTCAATTTTAATCACATTCTGCAACTGACATACAAGACAAGTAAATATAACAAAGTACATTGCTTGTGATTCTCTACTGAATCCCTTCATAAACTTTATATGTAGATTCCTAATTTTTGTAGACATGCAATAATTCCTGCTGTCTCAGAAGCTGTCTTAGGGTCTTGTTGCAGAATGTGCCCCTTTGGAGTAGATATTCAGTGCTAACTCTGCTTCTTTGTTTTGCTTTAAAGTACTGCTGATGGAGCTGCAATGGCAGGCCACCATGTGGCAATGAGTTGCATCA
Organism: Siniperca chuatsi; assembly: GCF_020085105.1. Taxonomy (NCBI): domain Eukaryota; kingdom Metazoa; phylum Chordata; class Actinopteri; order Centrarchiformes; family Sinipercidae; genus Siniperca; species Siniperca chuatsi. The sequence goes on along the minus strand of NC_058052.1, from coordinate 1,470,288 downwards.
AGAAAACTCATTGGAGTCTAATTGACCACTCAACAACTTCTTATGGCATGCATGAATTGAAGCTGATGGTTGTCTGTTCATCAAGTACAAATAGTGTTATTGTTTACTTACCGTTGTCAAGACCATTGAAACTTCATGAAAAAGAAGGCGGAGTTGGGTGCAAATGGATGCATACTGTGTTTAAGATGGGCAAATCTGTGCCAGAAACATCACATCCACTGTGACTGGGACACCACACACAAGATGCCAGAATTAAACAGCGGGACTATGGAGAAACTCATAAGCAAAGAAGATGACTCACTGCAAGTCTGTCATATTGGCCCAACTTGAGCATTGAGTTGTGCTTGAATTCAGTAAGTGCTACTTGTTGGGGCGGTTGTACATGACAAATGCCACAGACTGTAACTGAAGAGGGATGTCATTGGAATCACATTCAGATCACCTCAAATGGAGACACTGGTGGTTCTTGTGTTCATAAGTGCTTCTCTTTGGGGTTGTCTTGGTTGTGAGTTTTTCAACAGACATATCGCATCATTTTTTCATGACTTGCTAAATGCATACATTTGTCATCAATATTACCCAAACACAAGCACTGACTTGAGTTCTGAATGCAGTAAGTGCTTCTTGTTGGGGTAGTTTTGCTGACCCAGGTTCCTTTTAAATTTTCACCAGGACTAGATCATTTGTTACTTGGTGAAGAATACTTTTTTGACCATTTTTCCAAGTCAATAGTAGTACCTTAACATGAGCATTGACTTGACTGTTGAATTCAGTAAGTGCTACTTGTTGGGGCAGTTTTAATTGACAAAAACAACAGAATGTATTGGATGCCATATTTTGTGGGAGTCAATCTCAGATCACCTCAAATGGAGACACTGGTGGTTCTTGTGTTCATAAGTGCTTCTCTTTGGGGTTGTCTTGGTTGTGAGTTTTTCAACAGACATATCACATCATTTTTCATGACTTGCTAAATGCATACATTTGTCATCAATATTACCCATACACAAGCACTGACTTGAGTTCTGAATGCAGTAAGTGCTTCTTGTTGGGGTAGTTTTGCTGACCCAGGTTCCCTTTAAAGATTTCACCAGGACTAGATTATTTGTTACTTGGTGAAGAATACTTTTTTGACCATTTTTGCAAGTCAATAGTATTACCTTAACATGAGCATTGACTTGACTGTTGAATTCAGTAAGTGCTACTTGTTGGGGCAGTTTTAATTGACAAAAACAACAGAATGTATTGGATGCCATATTTTGTGGGAGTCAATCTCAGATCACCTCAAATGGAGACACTGGTGGTTCTTGTGTTCATAAGTGCTTCTCTTTGGGGTTGTCTTGGTTGTGAGTTTTTCAACAGACATATCACGGTAAATTTACACCATTTTTACACACTAGCTAAAATGCATACATTTGTCATCAAAATTACCCAAACACAAGCACTGACTTGAGTTCTGAATGCAGTAAGTGCTTCTTGTTGGGGTAGTTTTGCTGACCTCTGCATCTTCAGGTGCCTAAGCTGTGTGTCATTTGAAAACTTCAGTAAGAGATGCACTTCAATTTTAATCACATTCTGCAACTGACATACAAGACAAGTAAATATAACAAAGTACATTGCTTGTGATTCTCTACTGAATCCCTTCATAAACTTTATATGTAGATTCCTAATTTTTGTAGACATGCAATAATTCCTGCTGTCTCAGAAGCTGTCTTAGGGTCTTGTTGCAGAATGTGCCCTTTGGAGTAGATATTCAGTGCTAACTCTGCTTCTTTGTTTTGCTTTAAAGTACTGCTGATGGAGCTGCAATGGCAGGCCACCATGTGGCAATGAGTTGCATCAAGAAAACTCATTGGAGTCTAATTGACCACTCAACAACTTCTTATGGCATGCATGAATTGAAGCTGATGGTTGTCTGTTCATCAAGTACAAATAGTGTTATTGTTTACTTACCGTTGTCAAGACCATTGAAACTTCATGAAAAAGAAGGCGGAGTTGGGTGCAAATGGATGCATACTGTGTTTAAGATGGGCAAATCTGTGCCAGAAACATCACATCCACTGTGACTGGGACACCACACACAAGATGCCAGAATTAAACAGCGGGACTATGGAGAAACTCATAAGCAAAGAAGATGACTCACTGCAAGTCTGTCATATTGGCCCAACTTGAGCATTGAGTTGTGCTTGAATTCAGTAAGTGCTACTTGTTGGGGCGGTTGTACATGACAAATGCCACAGACTGTAACTGAAGAGGGATGTCATTGGAATCACATTCAGATCACCTCAAATGGAGACACTGGTGGTTCTTGTGTTCATAAGTGCTTCTCTTTGGGGTTGTCTTGGTTGTGAGTTTTTCAACAGACATATCGCATCATTTTTTCATGACTTGCTAAATGCATACATTTGTCATCAATATTACCCAAACACAAGCACTGACTTGAGTTCTGAATGCAGTAAGTGCTTCTTGTTGGGGTAGTTTTGCTGACCCAGGTTCCCTTTAAAGATTTCACCAGGACTAGATCATTTGTTACTTGGTGAAGAATACTTTTTTGACCATTTTTGCAAGTCAATAGTATTACCTTAACATGAGCATTGACTTGACTGTTGAATTCAGTAAGTGCTACTTGTTTGGGGGCAGTTTTAATTGACAAAAACAACAGAATGTATTGGATGCCATATTTTGTGGGAGTCAATCTCAGATCACCTCAAATGGAGACACTGGTGGTTCTTGTGTTCATAAGTGCTTCTCTTTGGGGTTGTCTTGGTTGTGAGTTTTTCAACAGACATATCACATCATTTTTTTACATGACTTGCTAAATGCATACATTTGTCATCAATATTACCCAAACACAAGCACTGACTTGAGTTCTGGATGCATGCAGTAAGTGCTTCTTGTTGGGGTAGTTTTGCTGACCCAGGTTCCCTTTAAAGATTTCACCAGGACTAGATCATTTGTTACTTGGTGAAGAATACTTTTTTGACCATTTTTGCAAGTCAATAGTATTACCTTAACATGAGCATTGACTTGACTGTTGAATTCAGTAAGTGCTACTTGTTGGGGCAGTTTTAATTGACAAAAACAACAGAATGTATTGGATGCCATATTTTGTGGGAGTCAATCTCAGATCACCTCAAATGGAGACACTGGTGGTTCTTGTGTTCATAAGTGCTTCTCTTTGGGGTTGTCTTGGTTGTGAGTTTTTCAACAGACATATCACGGTAAATTTACACCATTTTTACATGACTAGCTAAATGCATACATTTGTCATCAAAATTACCCAAACACAAGCACTGACTTGAGTTCTGAATGCAGTAAGTGCTTCTTGTTGGGGTAGTTTTGCTGACCTCTGCATCTTCAGGTGCCTAAGCTGCTGTGCATTTTTGAAAACTTCAGTAAGAGATGCACTTCAATTTTAATCACATTCTGCAACTGACATACAAGACAAGTAAATATAACAAAGTACATTGCTTGTGATTCTCTACTGAATCCCTTCATAAACTTTATATGTAGATTCCTAATTTTTGTAGACATGCAATAATTCCTGCTGTCTCAGAAGCTGTCTTAGGGTCTTGTTGCAGAATGTGCCCTTTGGAGTAGATATTCAGTGCTAACTCTGCTTCTTTGTTTTGCTTTAAAGTACTGCTGATGGAGCTGCAATGGCAGGCCACCATGTGGCAATGAGTTGCATCAAGAAAACTCATTGGAGTCTAATTGACCACTCAACAACTTCTTATGGCATGCATGAATTGAAGCTGATGGTTGTCTGTTCATCAAGTACAAATAGTGTTATTGTTTACTTACCGTTGTCAAGACCATTGAAACTTCATGAAAAAGAAGGCGGAGTTGGGTGCAAATGGATGCATACTGTGTTTAAGATGGGCAAATCTGTGCCAGAAACATCACATCCACTGTGACTGGGACACCACACACAAGATGCCAGAATTAAACAGCGGGACTATGGAGAAACTCATAAGCAAAGAAGATGACTCACTGCAAGTCTGTCATATTGGCCCAACTTGAGCATTGAGTTGTGCTTGAATTCAGTAAGTGCTACTTGTTGGGGCGGTTGTACATGACAAATGCCACAGACTGTAACTGAAGAGGGATGTCATTGGAATCACATTCAGATCACCTCAAATGGAGACACTGGTGGTTCTTGTGTTCATAAGTGCTTCTCTTTGGGGTTGTCTTGTCTTGTTGTGAGTTTTTCAACAGACATATCACATCATTTTTTCATGACTTGCTAAATGCATACATTTGTCATCAATATTACCCAAACACAAGCACTGACTTGAGTTCTGAATGCAGTAAGTGCTTCTTGTTGGGGTAGTTTTGCTGACCCAGGTTCCCTTTAAAGATTTCACCAGGACTAGATTATTTGTTACTTGGTGAAGAATACTTTTTTGACCATTTTTGCAAGTCAATAGTAGTACCTTAACATGAGCATTGACTTGACTGTTGAATTCAGTAAGTGCTACTTGTTGGGGCAGTTTTAATTGACAAAAACAACAGAATGTATTGGATGCCATATTTTGTGGGAGTCAATCTCAGATCACCTCAAATGGAGACACTGGTGGTTCTTGTGTTCATAAGTGCTTCTCTTTGGGGTTGTCTTGGTTGTGAGTTTTTCAACAGACATATCACGGTAAATTTACACCATTTTTACATGACTAGCTAAATGCATACATTTGTCATCAAAATTACCCAAACACAAGCACTGACTTGAGTTCTGAATGCAGTAAGTGCTTCTTGTTGGGGTAGTTTTGCTGACCTCTGCATCTTCAGGTGCCTAAGCTGTGTGTCATTTGAAAACTTCAGTAAGAGATGCACTTCAATTTTAATCACATTCTGCAACTGACATACAAGACAAGTAAATATAACAAAGTACATTGCTTGTGATTCTCTACTGAATCCCTTCATAAACTTTATATGTAGATTCCTAATTTTTGTAGACATGCAATAATTCCTGCTGTCTCAGAAGCTGTCTTAGGGTCTTGTTGCAGAATGTGCCCTTTGGAGTAGATATTCAGTGCTAACTCTGCTTCTTTGTTTTGCTTTAAAGTACTGCTGATGGAGCTGCAATGGCAGGCCACCATGTGGCAATGAGTTGCATCAAGAAAACTCATTGGAGTCTAATTGACCACTCAACAACTTCTTATGGCATGCATGAATTGAAGCTGATGGTTGTCTGTTCATCAAGTACAAATAGTGTTATTGTTTACTTACCGTTGTCAAGACCATTGAAACTTCATGAAAAAGAAGGCGGAGTTGGGTGCAAATGGATGCATACTGTGTTTAAGATGGGCAAATCTGTGCCAGAAACATCACATCCACTGTGACTGGGACACCACACACAAGATGCCAGAATTAAACAGCGGGACTATGGAGAAACTCATAAGCAAAGAAGATGACTCACTGCAAGTCTGTCATATTGGCCCAACTTGAGCATTGAGTTGTGCTTGAATTCAGTAAGTGCTACTTGTTGGGGCGGTTGTACATGACAAATGCCACAGACTGTAACTGAAGAGGGATGTCATTGGAATCACATTCAGATCACCTCAAATGGAGACACTGGTGGTTCTTGTGTTCATAAGTGCTTCTCTTTGGGGTTGTCTTGGTTGTGAGTTTTTCAACAGACATATCACATTTTTTTTCATGACTTTTTCATGCTAAATGCATGCATTTGTCATCAATATTACCCAAACACAAGCACTGACTTGAGTTCTGAATGCAGTAAGTGCTTCTTGTTGGGGTAGTTTTGCTGACCCAGGTTCCCTTTAAAGATTTCACCAGGACTAGATTATTTGTTACTTGGTGAAGAATACTTTTTTGACCATTTTTGCAAGTCAATAGTAGTACCTTAACATGAGCATTGACTTGACTGTTGAATTCAGTAAGTGCTACTTGTTGGGGCAGTTTTAATTGACAAAAACAACAGAATGTATTGGATGCCATATTTTGTGGGAGTCAATCTCAGATCACCTCAAATGGAGACACTGGTGGTTCTTGTGTTCATAAGTGCTTCTCTTTGGGGTTGTCTTGGTTGTGAGTTTTTCAACAGACATATCACGGTAAATTTACACCATTTTTACATGACTAGCTAAATGCATACATTTGTCATCAAAATTACCCAAACACAAGCACTGACTTGAGTTCTGAATGCAGTAAGTGCTTCTTGTTGGGGTAGTTTTGCTGACCTCTGCATCTTCAGGTGCCTAAGCTGTGTGTCATTTGAAAACTTCAGTAAGAGATGCACTTCAATTTTAATCACATTCTGCAACTGACATACAAGACAAGTAAATATAACAAAGTACATTGCTTGTGATTCTCTACTGAATCCCTTCATAAACTTTATATGTAGATTCCTAATTTTTGTAGACATGCAATAATTCCTGCTGTCTCAGAAGCTGTCTTAGGGTCTTGTTGCAGAATGTGCCCTTTGGAGTAGATATTCAGTGCTAACTCTGCTTCTTTGTTTTGCTTTAAAGTACTGCTGATGGAGCTGCAATGGCAGGCCACCATGTGGCAATGAGTTGCATCAAGAAAACTCATTGGAGTCTAATTGACCACTCAACAACTTCTTATGGCATGCATGAATTGAAGCTGATGGTTGTCTGTTCATCAAGTACAAATAGTGTTATTGTTTACTTACCGTTGTCAAGACCATTGAAACTTCATGAAAAAGAAGGCGGAGTTGGGTGCAAATGGATGCATACTGTGTTTAAGATGGGCAAATCTGTGCCAGAAACATCACATCCACTGTGACTGGGACACCACACACAAGATGCCAGAATTAAACAGCGGGACTATGGAGAAACTCATAAGCAAAGAAGATGACTCACTGCAAGTCTGTCATATTGGCCCAACTTGAGCATTGAGTTGTGCTTGAATTCAGTAAGTGCTACTTGTTGGGGCGGTTGTACATGACAAATGCCACAGACTGTAACTGAAGAGGGATGTCATTGGAATCACATTCAGATCACCTCAAATGGAGACACTGGTGGTTCTTGTGTTCATAAGTGCTTCTCTTTGGGGTTGTCTTGGTTGTGAGTTTTTCAACAGACATATCACATCATTTTTTCATGACTTGCTAAATGCATACATTTGTCATCAATATTACCCAAACACAAGCACTGACTTGAGTTCTGAATGCAGTAAGTGCTTCTTGTTGGGGTAGTTTTGCTGACCCAGGTTCCCAGGTTTTTAAAAGATTTCACCAGGACTAGATTATTTGTTACTTGGTGAAGAATACTTTTTTGACCATTTTTCCAAGTCAATAGTAGTACCTTAACATGAGCATTGACTTGACTGTTGAATTCAGTAAGTGCTACTTGTTGGGGCAGTTTTAATTGACAAAAACAACAGAATGTATTGGATGCCATATTTTGTGGGAGTCAATCTCAGATCACCTCAAATGGAGACACTGGTGGTTCTTGTGTTCATAAGTGCTTCTCTTTGGGGTTGTCTTGGTTGTGAGTTTTTCAACAGACATATCACGGTAAATTTACACCATTTTTACATGACTAGCTAAATGCATACATTTGTCATCAAAATTACCCAAACACAAGCACTGACTTGAGTTCTGAATGCAGTAAGTGCTTCTTGTTGGGGTAGTTTTGCTGACCTCTGCATCTTCAGGTGCCTAAGCTGTGTGTCATTTGAAAACTTCAGTAAGAGATGCACTTCAATTTTAATCACATTCTGCAACTGACATACAAGACAAGTAAATATAACAAAGTACATTGCTTGTGATTCTCTACTGAATCCCTTCATAAACTTTATATGTAGATTCCTAATTTTTGTAGACATGCAATAATTCCTGCTGTCTCAGAAGCTGTCTTAGGGTCTTGTTGCAGAATGTGCCCTTTGGAGTAGATATTCAGTGCTAACTCTGCTTCTTTGTTTTGCTTTAAAGTACTGCTGATGGAGCTGCAATGGCAGGCCACCATGTGGCAATGAGTTGCATCAAGAAAACTCATTGGAGTCTAATTGACCACTCAACAACTTCTTATGGCATGCATGAATTGAAGCTGATGGTTGTCTGTTCATCAAGTACAAATAGTGTTATTGTTCTGTACGAATATCTAGAGTAGTGTTCAAAGAAATTTTTTGAATATATCTTTTCACGTATGCATGCAAAACTAGTCTCCTAGTAAAACCAAGGGGCTCCGTATAGACAGTCATGCTGTCTCTGTCTTGGATGTTTAATATGACAGTACCAAACAATCAGTAATTTTTCTTGAGTTGATATTTTCAATAGTCATGCATGTGGTTGCTCTGAAAATGTTGACAGCATGTGGTGGTAGAGGCTTAGTCAGTTATGAGGGCTGTATTTTCTTTGTCATCTCCATTAAAGAATCCTCATCTTATGTCTCTTCATCTTGTGATGGTACTAGTAGGGCTTCATAAAATTGTTCTGTTCAAAACATAGAACATAGAAAATTGTACATTAAAATTAATACACAGATGATAAACTTTGATCACAGCAATGGTCACCTTCTTTTCATTTTTTTAAAACCATCGTACCCGATTGTGTAGACTTGACAGCAGCTCGTTGACGGTCCAATGCAGCAGCATCCATGGTTGAGAGGTTTGGAGGTCTTCAGATAAGATTCATGCAGACGAATTAATCAGCACACAAGTCTCCAGGGAATATGGTGATTACATTAAGCCAAGGGATGGTATCTTGTATGTATAGGCTAAACCACTCCAGCTCATCACACCTGACTTTTGTTTGTGATGATTTACAAATGATTCTTTGTTGTTTAGTTTGTAGACCATTTGTTGCACCATTTAACATTAGAAAGGTTATTATCTTTACTGTTTGACATCCACCTTCCTCTCATTTAACTTCTCATTTAATTCTTTTTATAGTCTCATATACATCTATTTAATACAGAAGAGGGTTTTTGAAAAAGATTTCACATTTTAAGAGACACCACATCTGTACCTCTTTTTATAAAATATTCACTGCTAGATAAGGTAAATGTTTTTAAAACATGCTTCTTTATGTTTTAAACCATGGTGGAGGAAGTATTCAGATCCTTTACTACCACCCTATAAAAATACTCTGTTACAAGTAAAATTGGGAATGTTACTTAAGTAAAAGTATGTAAGTATTATCAGGAAACTGTATGTAAAGTATTACAACTAAAAGTACTCAAAATGTGACTGTAATTGTTATACTATTTTATATCATGAGATTATTATTCCTCATGTATTAAGCAGGATTTTACTGTTGTAGCTGGTTGAGGTGGAACTCATTTTGTATCTGACTGCAACTAGTGATATTTTCATTATGGATTCATCTGCTGATTATTTTCTCCATTAATCGATTGATTGTTCGGTTTGTAAAAATTCTGAAAACAGTAAGAAATGTCGTCACAATGACCCAGAGCCCAGAGGGACACCTTCACAATGTTTGTTTTGTCCAACCAACAGTCCAAACCTCAACATTATTAACAATACATTAAAATTATTAAAAGGAAAAGCAACACATCTTCATATTTGAGAGGCTGGAACCATGAAATATTTTTACATGAAAAATGACTTAAACATCAAACTAGTTGCCAAATAATTTTCTGTCAATCGACTAATTGATTACTCGATTAATCATTTCAGCTGTACTTGTATAAACTGTATGGGAGTTTAATTTATAACAAAACATCAGATTTTATAAACTCTTCATATGTGTTATGTGTAAAAATCTTAATTTGTAAAGTAACTAGTAACTAAAACTGTCAGATAAATGTAGTGAAGTAAAAAGTACAATATTTCCCTCTACCTTTGGAAAAATATGTTGAGCATGTATGCAAGAGGCCAAAATAATAAAAAACCTACAGAGATTTCTCCGCTTTTCCTCTGACAGTCTAAATAACTCTTTAGATTGACGTGAGCGAGAAAAGTCGCCGTTGTAATCATCCACACAGATGCATAAAAATACAATTCATTACATTCGTCAAAACAAATGGTGACCTCAGGACACGCTGGTGACATGTTTGTAAAACGGAGGATAGGGGGTAAAGGGGATAGATTTATTTCCTCTACTCAACACATCTCTCATGCTATTCATGCCACCATTTCAGGATGTATCCGCACTTTTCACATCCCATATCCATCTGCAGCATATCTCCATTAGTTTGTGAATCAGAACCAAATGTCCTTTTACTACCACCCTGTCCCGTACACCACAGGTCACGCGTGTGCACGTGAAGGTCATGCGCGGCCCCGAAACAGGTACACCGTATTTTCTTCTATCAAAACAAAGTACACGTAAATCCAAGTAGGTTTATGAAGCAACTGAACAGGCTCAGTTGTGCATTCACTTTATTTTCAAAACATGCTCCTCCTGGCAAGTTGTTGAGATGTTCCATATTGGTCCACAATCCAAAACATGGAAGTTATTGACAGTCCCTGATTGGTTATGAATTATTATGCCATTATGCTTTAACCAGGTGAGGGCGCCATTACACAAGGAAACTTCTGATTAAAGACACGAAAACATGATTACCTCAGCTGTCCTTAAATAAATTAGATAAAGAAAAGGTTGTTCGTGAGAAACTAAAAACAAAAGGATCTGGGGAAAAGAGTCTTTTCTTTCTTTTAATTAGACAGAAAGAGATTATCACAAAACTTCCCAGGCTCTGCACAAAAAACGACCTTGCTTCTAGGGCTGAGCGATATGGCTTATAAATATCTCGATATTTTTAGGCTATGCCGCGATATTCTATATATATATCTTGATATACATGTTTTCTCTAAAATAACTCCTGTAAATTCTGAAATAGTGCAAACATAGGATGATCTCGTAGAATATGATGCATTGCTGTAGTATATAACAGTATATAAAGTAGTTAAAATGAGCTCAAACCTAAACATCTACAGTGATAAAATGCAACATACACATTAATGCAGCAGTAATATTAATCCAGAAACATCATATTTTATAGTAAAACACTGACAAGGACCTACTGCACAATGAGTAGGCTAAGCAAATGATGCTATAATACTTTTACCATAGTAAGGTTTAGAATGCAGAACTTTTACTTGTAGCATTTTCCCAGTACGGTTGGTGGTAGTCCTTTTGCTTATGTAATGGACCTGAATACTTCTTCCACCTCTGGTTAGCACACCCACAGCGTAACTGCACCTGTGTGTTACTGGCAGAGCCTAAAGCATTAAGAAGACTATTTCCAAGTGGCTATTTAAAAAATGTATTTAACATACATGATCAAAGAAATCTAAGTAAGAATACTTTCTGATTCAGTCTCTGGTAGATAAAATAGCATTTGTGGCTAAGCAGTTTACTGAGTTAAGAGCATCATCAAACAATTCTGAAATGTCTTTCAACTGTAGTGAGCTGGATTATCTATCTGCACTGCATCTTACCAGGTGTAAAATTTTATGTCTTCTGGTGATCCAGCGAACCGCTGCAACCCACAGGGGTCGGATGGCTTGTAGCTGGTCCCTCAAGCCTTCAATCTCCAGTAGCATACCGTCATAGTGTACACACGGTTACTGGGAAGACAGTGCTCAATGACTGGCACCACCTTCTCATCTGTTTGCTGGATGATGTCTTCCGGCTCCTCCAGGTCGGACTGGGCTGGCGGTGTGCTGGGTGGTTTTGTGTAGTTGTTCCACTGAAATAAAGAGGGAATGGCCCTGACTTTCAACATTCTTCTTCCTTGTGATGTAATGCAGTAGCTCACTGAGTAGAGTCCTTAACACAGCCCGGGTTTGAATCTGGCCCCGGGCCTTTTGCTGCATGTCACCCCCCGCTCTTCCTATCATTCTCTACTTATGCAAAACAAGGGTTTTGACTTATGTGAGATTGTAATCTTTCAGATGAAACACTCTAATAAATCACAAGTCGGGCTGTCTGTCTATTTTCTGTGCATTGTGGGTGACGTTGATGTGACCCAGTCTAAGGAGATGCGTCACCACTTCGAGGAGGCTCCACCTCTGCCGTGCCAAGACCACGAAAGTTTGTGGAGTCTGACTCGGACACTGAGTAAGATGGGGAGGTCACTTATCAGGAGTCAGGTGACTCCTGCTTGGAGGATGCGATCCGGGAGATGGAAGAGGAGGAGCAGCAGAAGCCTCTGCACAGAAGGTTGAAAATGTAAGAAAAGACTTCTTCTTTGTCTGTATTGTGTAGCACCACACCTCAGTAGAGACACTCACTTTGTGTTTCCTCAACAGACACCACAAAAGACCAGAAAGCAGCAGAGCCTCACCAACTTCCAGAAGGTGCTCGTCAGCCTCGGCCTGCTGGAAACAAAGCTGCTAAGACGGTCAATAGTTTTTGATTGTTTATTTTCAAATGTTCTATATATTAATCTTGTTATATTTACTAAGACAAGTGCGTTACAGTTGTGTTTAACAGAATGTTTCATTAGAATTAGTTTCAATTTATTTTGTAAATACTTTCTTACTTTTATATGTTCCAATTATTAGTGTTTAAATTTATAAATATAGTATAATGGCACTTATCTGATAAATGTAAAATAATTTCTTCTCATTTCTTTGAAGAGTGTGTTTGTTTAAATAATAAATCTTTTTGGCTTTTTTTTTTAAAAATCACAGTGGTCTCCTGCTTATTCACTTATAATGAACCCCATAATATATTGATATAATTTGAAACACGTATGAATCCTAATATTTTGCAATTTGGACTATTGACATGTTTCCCAAATGTCCTGTCCACCGTGGCAGAATGTTTCCTAAATGGCATTTCCCTAAATCAACTTAGGATGTTGTAAAATGGCAAAAGGTAATTAGTTAGGCCTAGATAAGGCAGCCACTTCGGTGGAACCAGGCTCTAGGCCTACTTGTAGTGACCCAGATTTCATTGTGGGCCTTTTGTCACAAGGAGAAATCCAACCGAGGATTTATTGAGGTCTTTATATCTTAGTGAGGACAATGATGATGCAGGAGCTGAAAATAATGAACATGCTAATGTTGCCAATACTGATGCATGTTATTTATATATGTATTTTAACTACCTGTTTTCTTCAACCTTAGATCTCATAGCTCCTCTGAAAAATAGACCAAACTCAAAGACTGGAAAACAGCCATGGTTAAATGACAGTATCCGAAGCTGTAAAAGGAAATGCAGAAGAGCAGAACACAGATGGAAGAAATCAGGTCTCCAGGTCCACTTTGTGGCCATGAAAGAGTTATTACTCCTTTATAATAGGATGGTGAAGGATGCAAGAACATGCCATTTCTCTGCACTTATTTCTGCCCATCAGCACAACCCCAGATTCCTGTTTAAGACTGTGGATCAGTTAGTTAACCCAGCCTCTCCTTGTGCCCCTGCTGATTGTGATGCTGATTGTGAAAAGTTTCTTTTGCACTTTGCTGGAAAGGTGGAGTCAATAAGATCTGGTATCACCCCCAACCCTGCCTTTATAGATGTGGATCACCCGCTCGGGGGTTCTTTGAACAATTTTTCTGCTGTTACGCTGCCTGAACTCGCAGACATCATGTCTCTTATGAGAGTATCCTCTAGCCCTCTGGACAAAATCCCAACTAGGTTTCTATTGGAAGTTATGGATTGTATTGCGCCCCTTTTACAAATTATTTTTAACAGCTCGCTGTCTACTGGCTGCGTCCCTGATTACTTTAAAACTGCTTGTGTCCATCACCCCTCAAATCGCCTACTGACCTTAAACATACCACACAGTGACATAATTCTTAATTATACTGCATTGTTGTACTTTTCATAAACTGCTAAGCCCAGCCCAGTTTACAGCTACAGTCTAAGGAAATAGTCACTTGTTTACTTTTTCTGCATATAGGATCTCAGGACAAGTCTATTTTGTGATTTATCACTGACATCAAGCATGCGATTGGCAAAAGACAAAAAAGAGGGAAAATATACAGAGTGCAGAGCACGGCGCGGCAGTGTGAAGTACAAGCAGTACAAGTACAAGCACAGCGCGGCAAAGAAACACAAGTGCATGCTCTGCACTTTGTCTTGTAAACATACCAAACAGTGCACACACAATTCCGCTGCAAACCCCACTTACTGGCAGTTCCCCCTTTTTAGAGTGAACAACAGGTTGAGCTCCAGCTGAATGCAAACAAACATCCTTGTGGATACTTGGAAATCTGTTTTTAACAGATCTGCATGATCTTAGGCATCACTGGAAACAGTCACATAAGAAACAGTCAATCAGGATAGAGTGCTGTCACTCTGTAAAATAGAAAAACTTTCAGTCATCAGATTGGATTAAATAAGAAAAGTGTTTATGATAAATTAGATTGGGAATGATATAAAGAATTAAATTACACCTTTACTCAAGTTTATACTGTTTCTGCAATTTAAAAATTATGGAAAATGACATGGACAAATATTATTTACATAGAGATAATAATTGAAATACAATCTGATATGGGGATTGATTGTCTCAGTGTTAATGTACTGTATACACTGCTTTGGAATTTACTGATCTGGAGTTTGGATTAAACTGAAGCTGAAAAAAGAAATATACAGCAGTAATAACAATTTGCTACAAAAGTAGGAAATTCCCCAGAGAGCACAGATCTTGTTCTGACAACATAGTGTACACCTGCAAGAATCTGGCCACAAAAATATTCTGAAGTCAGGGTCACCTTTAATACCAAAAAGATAAAAGACAAACAGTGACACAAACATGTCAAAGATAAAGATGAGGGAACATTAACCAACAGCATGTAGATGGAAATGAAGACATAAGAAGTAGTTGTAGGAAAGACAAAAAACAGAAACAAAGAAATTAAACTTTAGATGAGTTTATCTTCTGGCGGAGAGGAGACTGCACGTTCCACTGCCTCAGTCCGGGAGCTCTGAAACGCAGAAGAGAGCTGAGTTTTAAATCACACTTTCTCCACAGAAACCTTCTCCTAAACACTCATTGCACATGGAATATAAAACAGAGTTTAATGCAGTGAAATACTGAACAAGCTTCACCATTTAAGTGAAGGTAAAAAATACAATTAAAATATCTAAGACTAGTAACAGAGGCAGTTCTCCATGAAAGGATCAGCAGCAGGACGGTGTATGTGGGAGTCAAAATAAACTACAGTGTGTGTAGGAACATGTCACCCACTGCAACAGTGTGGCTCACTGATGTGTTTTGAATAGTTTTTGGACAACAATGGAGCTCTATGGTAAGATATAACAGACTTTGGATACACACACAATACTTGTTAGTAGATACATTTATTGTTGTCATTCAAGGATGGCATTACAAATTCTGAATATACTTTATTGGAAAAGGAAATCTCTCCCCACTATAATTGCTATATTCGTGGATTAATTTTTCATTCACAAATGCTGGTTTAGACATCTAAACAGACAGCTTTCCCTATTTATTTAGATTACATTATTATTACTGTACATTCCTTCAAACTACATGTGAAAGTGCCTGCAGAACCAGAACTTTGACTGAAACATGGACTGTGTGGAAGCGAGGACAAAAGTAGTGCACTTACTGCTGCTTATTTGACCGCACATGAAGAACACTGGTCTCCCCACCAAGACCTGTGAGGATACAGTAGTCACAGATTAATCTAAACGGAAACTTAAAACCTGTGTACCTCAAAGTTTGACTGATTTGTTAGTTCTGGAGGAACAACAAGAAAGGACACTCTCATACTCATGAACCGCTGCCCGAACACCTGATTAATGAGACTGAGTGAGAAGTCAGAGTAGCTTACTTGTTCCTCGGTCACTGAAGATTGCGCTGACTCCTTCTTCAAAAGTTAAGTTGACGTTGACACCTGGATTACAGGGAGGAGGACAGTTGGGGTTTGGTGGGGGGTCTTCACAATAAGGTAATAACACTAAAATGACAAAATCTGCAATATACTGATGAGATAAAGATTGGACTGAAATGTTTAGTCAGTTAAAGGTAATCTAACATTAATTCAAGAAATCGTTCCAGCATGTAACTCCCCCCTAAAACCATAAATTGTTCTTTTTATATTTCTATTAAACAAACATGTTGGTAGTATTTTTTTTTACTTTTAACAGAGCTATCTGTTTCCTCCTGCTTACAGTCTATGCTAAGCTAGGCTAACTACATTCTGCCTCCTAACACACAGACATGAGATTGATATCCAAGTTCAAAAACTAGCTGATTATTGAGCTCCATGGCTCGAACAAGGCACTAACTGGTTGTGTATTCAATTCCCACTGGGAGCATCTATACCAGTAATACACACTTCCGGTGCTGGAAGATTATGTGGATGACTGCATGCATTGAATATCAGGAGTGTGATGTGTTGTAGAGGTTCAGACAGCGCTGTTGGCTCGTACCTTTTGGTGTGCTGATAGCTCTGTCATTCACAGCTCCTTTAGGCATCACTGGAAACACATAAGAAACAGTCAATCAGGATAGAGTGCTGTCACTCTGTAAAATAGAAAAACTTTCAGTCATCAGATTGGATTAAATAAGAAAAGTGTTTATGATAAATTAGAAGTCCAGTATATACCCTTTAAATATATAAATGAAACCTGCAAGAACTGATGTTTTGCAGCAGAAACAATCAAACACAAAATTGAAACACCACCTTTGATATGGCAAAAGTGTTAGCAAACAATTACCTATTTACACATCCTGCAGACACAGACACAGACCAGTATAGTTATAGTTTAGTATTCATGTGGAGTGGTGTTTGTGTCCACCTGATGAATGTAAGTCCAATATTCTCTCTCTTTTAGCTCTGTTTTCTTTTTTGTCTACCAAGCCCTGAGGGAAATATCGGGCTCTTTAGCTGCTAAATGCTCCACTATGATCACCATCTAGTCTCTGTCTGTCTGCTGTTTGCTGACAGACAGAGACTAGATGGGTAGGTAGTGTAGTGGCTTTTTACAGCTTTTTCTCTGAAAACAGCTGCCTTCTGTGTTTGAAAATGGCGCTATGAGAGCAGTGAGAGTGAACCAAAATAGTAAAAACTAAAACTCTGTAGAGCTGAGGGGAACTGCAGAGTTAATTCTCTGTTCGTTCGTCACCATTCTCCAGAATTAGATAATCTGTTTAATACTAATCCATATGAAAACAAATCAATTATTTATTATTTTGGTTGTTGACTGTTTTGTGAAAACTGTGTTGGTGCTCAGACAGAATGGTCCTTCAAGTTCACAGGAATATTTGATTTATTATTTTTTCTGGGTGCTGTGACCTCTGACCCTTGAACTCCTAACTGAAACTTCTTCCACTGCTGCACCCAGAGGAAGTTCAGATGAGTTTCCTTAAACCTCCAACGTGTCGTACCTGTTCCTTCCAGAGCGAATGACTTAGACTGGACATCTTCCTCTTGCCTGGATCTGTGCACACGCCTGATAAAACACACACACACACACACACACACACACACACACACAATTGTCTTTTTTTCTTTTTTTTCTTTTTTAATCGATGCCACGTGCATGCAAGTGCACATGCATACTGTACTAAAATAAAGGGAAACCAATGAAATCCTAAAAAATGGAAAAAAAAACTATTAAAACAGTGTTAAACACTGGGCACACTGGTAACCTAGTGGAGATGCCTACCTGCAAAGTCCCTAATTCAATACCACCTACCATCAATTCCTGGAATACAAAATACCAGCAGACGTTTGTGATGTTGATGGGTTAGTCGAACTTTTCACCCCACAGTCAAACAACTTACTTTGCTTCGCCATTGTCTCTGAGTACGCGAGTAAACACACCAACGCACAATGCATTGTCTGGTTCCGGTTGCACCTGTGACGGAAATATTTAAATATCACAAATGCAACTAAAAAATAAATACAAAAAAAAAAAATTGGGGGATGCACGTTTTGGTGTTGGGTGTCACGATTCTCCGAATCCATGATTTGATTTCAAGGTCACAATTCAATTCGATTTAAACTTTTTTCTTTCAGCACTGACGGCTATGCCATTGTTAGACTATCGTCTGTGTCAGTAGAAAAGTTCTCTGCTCAGTCAAGACTTTCTTGGTTTCCACAATTACTCTGAAGAATTGGAGTTCGAGAATTTAGAGTGAAACCTCTCTTCAGAGTTGCAGCTTTGTAATTTGGCCCAGAAAGTCCGGCGTTACCTCCTGTACTCCGGTCCAGACGAGGCGGCAGGCTTGGGAATGGATGGCCCGGGCTCCCGGGAATGAACGGATGGTTAGTGGGTAAATGGCATGGGGGGTGAAAAGAAGACGGCTCTGGAAGCGCATCATAATCCGCTGCCAGACGTTGGCAGGCTAGAGACGGACGCTCTCGGAAGGTCTGACCACTTCCCTGTGTATGTCCTTGGGTGTCTCGAAAAGTGGAGCTGCAGGCTACCAGTAAGCTACGCTGAGTCTCTTTGAAATGTTTTGCCCCACAGCAACGCAAGTACACATTTTGACTGTAAAATTGAACAATAATGGCAATGCTGCTCTGTCTGTGGGGCTTAAATTAAACATACAGACAGAACACAATTAGTTTGGTTTCTTAGCCTAGTCCTAGCCTTAGTTTGCTTTCTGTGGATGTAAATTGATTATTGTGAATGCTCTGATTAATAAATGTAACTAAATAATGCTTTGTTTGTGATGACAGTTTTGTTTAGGTTTTAATGTAGATAGAGCCAATCTTTTAACGAACTGCTTGTGTTAACTTTCCTCCCTGAAAGCAGCAACTGTAGAGATGGTTTGGACGTCTGGCTGAATCCCTTATCCAAACGTTGTGGGACAAGTTCGGGAGAGCTGGATCTGCTCTCTTCACGACAAAATGTTCACCACAAGACTCTCATCAACCATGGCCCAGAGTTTTCCTTCTTGTCCCTGGTTCCCCTGAGTACTCACTTTTCAGCTGACATTCACTGAACACATAAAGTCTGCACAGCGGATGTGCTGCAAAAAGTCTCTTTTTACTGGCTACACCTGCAGCACACATATGGGGTAGGGTTGGCTGCTACATTACTTTATGGTGAGTTTTCGTTTTGGGGATTGTTTCTTCAGTTTTTGGACCCTGCACCACACTGTTTTTCACAGAGTTTGTGTAATATGGGTAAGTTAACATCTACTGCACTATAGTAGGCTATGTAAGGAATTGCTGAAGCTCTCCAACATATTTATGTAAAGTGATTCATTGGATTAGTTAGTTTTGTTTTTTTTAAATCAACTTTCTTTAATGAATTAAAATAGTTAATTCAGGTGCGCGCCTCCCTTTGTGTGCGGCAAGTGGTAGAGGCAGCAGTTCTGTGACCAGTGACAATGTTGTTTTTGAAAGGCTAATTGCCAACAAATATGGACTGTAGCAGAATATTTCGTATGTATCTTTTTTCAATAAATTTCAACTTTTGGACTTTACAACGCCCTGGAGTTATTGGGTGGAACGTAGTAATCCTTTGGAACAAATGCGCCCAATCAAAGTAGGGTACACCCACTAAAAGTCCTTGTTTTGCCACTGACATGTTATTATTCGAAGTGTCTGACAACAGTACAATACAGACACTTTATGATTACATTTCTATGTAAAAGGGCTGTGCACACGTTGCATAAAAATGGAAATAGAAGACTGCTGCACATACGCACCACTTATGCGCTGTTCTTACACCTGGTGTAGCCAGTGATTATATAGGAAGTGTAGTGTTGCAGTATCTGCTCAGAGTGCATTGCATACGTTATGAGTTCGATGTAGCCGGGCAGGTATTCTGGTGGTTCCAGAATGCACAAGCACATCATGAGAGTGGCGCTCTCCCAGCTAGACAGCTCAGTCCTACACTCACCAGTGATAGGCCAGTGTCTGTGGGTTAGGGCCCTGAACGGGAGCACTTGGAAAGGTGTTAGAAGATAAACAGCTGTTTATGGTTTACAGCTAGAGGGATACTTATTATGCAGAATGAGTCATCTATCCCTTTTCAGCACTGGGGTGTGGAGAGGAAGCACATCCTCATCGGACCCTTTTCTATATTAACTTTCCTCCACTTTCAGGGGTGTGTGGACACTGGAGGACAGCTGACAGCAGACCTCTGAGCTGAGAGCCAACATCTCTACAGCTGCTGCTGTCGGGGGCAAAAGTTAACACAAGCAGTGCGCTATTTAATTCATTTAAACCTAAACAGCTCATCACAAACAAAGTATTATTTATTTACATTTATTAAAAGCGTTCACAATAATCACTCAAAATCAGCAGGAGAGGCGCGTTGTTTGCAGCTCTGCTCCCTCTCAGTGGGGAGAAAATGGAAAAAGGAAAGTTCTATTCACAACCACAGAAAGCAAACAGGCTAAGAAACCGAACTAATTGTTTTCTGTCTGTTGTCTGTCTCATTTCAGCACCACAGTGTCATAATTGTTCAGTTTTACAGTCAAAATGTGTACTTGTTTTGCTGTGGGGCTTAAAGTAAGGGAAATAAAAGAATGACAGAACAGATAACATTAAACATTAACCTTCAAGCCCTGGCTGCTGTCTTTTCCTCTAGTCATGAAGGCTATGGAGATCTGTCTTTGCCCATTGGCTGGTTAAGCCCTTTAAGCAGTTCTCTCTATATACACTTACCTCATGGCCACAAGTTAATTAAAACGTGGGAACGAAGTAGTATCTTGTGGCCACGAGTTAATTAAAACATGCGAACAAGTTAATTAATACGAGGGAACGAATTGTATCTCGTGGGCACGCAATAGCATTGCATGGCCTCAATATACATATTTTTTCTAGCTGTGATCCTTCTGGGGCTCTGTACTTTGCCAATGTTTCCTATCTGTATCTGCATTGTGAACTATCCAATAAATGCCTAAAACTAATCTTTAAAAAAACAAAAAACAAACAAAAAACCTGGCATAGTCCTTTAATTTCCGTGCTACTACACCTGAATACAATACTGAAATGATTTAGTTTGAACAAAATGTTAATGGTTCAGTCTGCAATATGTACTGATTATTGGATACATGAAGTTACTGGACTCTGACTGACTTAGAAAAATAGATAATCAGCAGTCATCAATCAAAGGAAAACACCAGCCTGCAGTGAGTCCCTCGTGTTGATCAGCTGCTGTGATGGAAACCTACCTGTCAGTGTGTGCCAGCCTGGCAGACAGGGGGTTTGGACGTGGCGGCTGTGGTGTGGCAAAGCTAAACGGGAGGAGGGGCCTGGACCTGACGGGAGAGCCCTGGACTGAATGCTGAGGAGAGAGCAGAATAACTTCTTAAAAGAATCAATAATTCTTAAACATTAGAAAATATGGCTTACAACAACAAATAACATCTCAATAATATTGGTAATATTATGTATTGTATTTCTTTTTAAAACAAGTAAAATTTCAAAGAGCAATTTTACCATTAATAATTTATAAAAGCAGCTATAGACCTGTCAGAGGACAGATTGCATAAAAAGCTCAACAAGAAACAACATTTTAAAAGTGAAGATGTAAAACACAATATTACACCTCACAGTGATATAAGGCCTTAAATTTAGATACTTAATCTCAATCAATTTAGGCCTCACAGAAACCCTGTAATGTAAATACACAATTGTTATTATTTATATATTAATTATTTTCATTACTGATTAATCTGCTGCTTATTTTCTCAATTATTCAGCTTTTTATTAATTCATTTTCTGTCGATTGACTAATCAGTTAATAGACTTATTGTTTCAGCTCTAATGATTTTATTTCAGTACGACTTATTTAAATATTGTAATCAAGACAAACAGTAAATATTGTTTCAAATTAAAATAACAAAAATACATCATAGTATTTTAATAATAATAATTTTTATTTATTAACATTTTTTGTTTCTATGATTACTTGTAAAGCACTTCAAAATTGTGGATAACTGCAATTACAATAGTTGTTGGATCTTTTAAACTGCTAATTAAATAACCATTATTCTAAAATCTATCAAAATATTGTGGAATAACTATATAGTCTTTAGTTATTCCACAACATTTTGAACATACATACATACAGTGGTGTGAAAAAGTGTTTGCCCCCTTCCTGATTTCTTTTTTTTTTGCATGTTTGTCACACTTAAATGTTTCAGATCATCAAACTAATTTAAATATTAGTCAAAGATAACACAAGTAAACACAAAATGCAGTTTTTAAATGAAGGTTGTTACTAAGGAAAAACAAAATCCAAACCTACATGGCCCTGTGTGAAATAGTGATTGCCCCCTAAACCTAATAACTGGTTGGGCCACCCTTAGCAGCAACAACTGCAATCAAGTGTTTGTGATAACTTGCAATGAGTCTTTTACAGCGCTGTGGAGGAATTTTGGCCCACTCATCTTTGCAGAATTGTTGTAATTCAGAAACATTGGAGGGTTTTCGAGCATGAACTGCCTTTTTAAGGTCATGCCACAGCATCTCAATAGGATTCAGGTCAGGACTTTGACTAGGCCACTCCAAAGTCTTCATTTTGTTCTTCCATTCAGAGGTGGACTTGCCTGTGTGTTTTTGATCATTGTCCTGCTGCTTGTTGACTAATATTTAAATTTGTTTGATGATCTGAAACATTTAAGTGCGACAAACATGCAAAAAAATAAGAAATCAGGAAGGGGGCAAATACTTTTGCACACCACTGTATATATATATATATATATATATATATATTTTAAACTTTGTCCTTCACCCTCCGCGGGTGGTCTCATCCTTCGAGCTCGGGTCCTCTACCAGAGGCCTGGGAGCTTGAGGGTTCTGCGCAGTATCTTTGCTGTTCCTAGTACTGCACTCTTCTGGACCGAGATGTCTGGTGTTCTTCCAGGGATCTGCTGTAGCCACTCCTCCAGTTTGGGGGTCACTGCCCCGAGTGCTCCGATGACCACGGGTACCACTGTTGCCTTCACCTTCCAGGCCTTCTCCAGCTCTTCTCTGAGCCCTTGGTACTTCTCTAGTTTCTCATGTTCCTTTTTCCTGATGTTGCCATCACTTGGTATCGCCACGTCAACCACAACGGCTTTCCTCTGCTGTTTGTCCACCACAATGGCTGGTTCGCCATTACCATTCTGTCAGTCTGAATCTGGAAGTCCCACAGGATCTTGGCTCGGTCATTCTCTACCACCTTTGGAGGTGTTTCCCACTTTGACCTCTGGGTTTCCAGTCCATACTCATCCAGTGCAGATGTTCCTGTACACTATGCCAGCCACTTGGTTATGGCGCTCCATGTATGCTTTTCCTGCCAGCATCTTACACCCTGCAGTTATGTGCTGGATTGTCTCAGGGGTCTCTTTGCACAGCCTACACCTTGGGTCTTGTCTGGTGTGGTAGATCTGGGCCTCTATTGCTCTGGTGCTCAGGGCCTGCTCCTGTGCAGCCATGATGAGTGCCTCTGTGCTGTCCTTCAATCCAGCCCGCTCTAGCCATTGGTAGGATTTCTTGATATCAGCCACTTCAGTTATGTTCCGGTGGTACATCCCGTGTAGGGGTTTGTCCTCCCATGATGGTCCCTCCTCCAGCACCTCTTCCTCTGTTCCTCATTGCCTGAGACATTCCCTGAGCACGTCATCTGTTGGGGCCTTATCTTGGATGTACTTGTGGATCTTGGATGTTTCATCCTGGATAGTGGCTCTCACACTCACTAGTCCACGGCCGCCTTCCTTTCGGCTAGCGTACAGTCTCAGGGTGCTGGATTTGGGATGGAACCCTCCATGCATGGTGAGGAGCTTTCGCGTCTTAACGTCTGTGGTCTGTATCTCTTCCTTTGGCCACCTTATTATTCCCGCAGGGTATCTGATCACTGGCAGGGCTTATTGCTTGGGCCTTGTTCTTGCCATTGAGCTGACTTCTTAGGACTTGCCTTACTCGTTGGAGGTATTTGGCAGTTGCTGTTTTCCTTGTTACCTTTTCGAGGTTGCCATTTGCCTGTGGTATTCCAAGGTACTTGTAACCATCCTCAATGTCTGCTATTGTTCCTTCTGGGAGTGAGACCCCTTCTGAGTGGACTACGTTCCCTCTCTTTGTCACTGCACTTCTCAAGCCCGAATGACATCCCAATGTCAGAGCTGTAGATCCTGGTGGTGTGGATCAGTGAGTCGATGTCCCGCTCGCTCTTAGCGTATAGCTTGATGTCATCCATGTAGAGGAGGTGATTGATGGTGGCCCCGTTCCTGAGTCGGTATCCATAGCCAGTCTTGTTGATTATTTGGCTGAGGGGGTTCAGACCTATGCAGAACAGCAGTGGGGACAGAGCATCTCCTTGGTATATGCCACATTTGATGGATACTTGTGCAAGTGGCTTGCCATTGGCCTCAAGGGTGGTTTTCCACAGCCTCATCGAGTTTGCAATGAAGTCTCTTAGAGTCCTGTTGTTGTTGTACATCTCTAAGCATTCAGTGATCCATGTGTGCGGCATTGAGTCATATGCTTTCTTGTAATCAATCCAGGCAGTGCACAATGCCCTTCTGTGCTTTGCTCATGTATTGATCCATGTGTCTACTTATCTTAGCCGCGATGATGTGACATGAGCTTCCATGTTGTGGAGAGACAGGTTATTGGCCAATAGTTGGATGGGACTGTACCCTTTGCGGGATCCTTCAGGATCAGGATTGTGCACCCTTCGTTAAGCCATTCAGGGTGCGTCCCATCTCTTAGCAGCTGGTTCATTTGTGCTGCTAGGCGCTCATGGAGTGCAGTGAGCTTCTTTAGCCAGTAGGTGTGGATCCTGTCAGGGCCCGGTGCTGTCCAGTTTTTCATACCTCATTCAGCATACCTCTTTCTTGGATGTCTGCCGCTGTGATGGTGACTGGATTCTGTTCAGGGAGGTTGCTGTGGTCCTTTCTCAGAGCCGCCAGCCACTGTGCATCGCTGTTGTGTGATGCCTCCCTCTCCCATATACTTTTCCAGTACTGCTCCGTTTCCAGTCTTGGTGGGTCTGCTCTGCTGTTATTACCCTGCCATTGACCGTACACTTTCGCAGGTTGAGTTTCGAACAGCCGGTTTATTCTTCTGGCTTCATTATCTCTCGTGTTTGTTTGGCAGTTTTGAGTGCTTCAGGTATGGGCATCTGGTTGTACTTCTTGGGTACTTGCTTTCTCATTGCACCTCTCTCAGCCTCTGTCAGTTGGCTCACTTCTGGTTGTACTTCTTGGGTACTTGCTTTCTCATTGCACCTCTCAGCACTTCTCTCCGGGCCTCCTTGATTTTTGCCTCCAACCTTCGTTTCCATGGTGAGTACTGTCTCTCATGGCTCCCATGGTTGTTGCTCTTGTAGCCAAGCATCTCTAGGATCACTGCTGCTGAGGCGTATATCAGCTCATTGGTTTCAGTGATGGTTGTGGTAGGGATCACTCTCAATGCTGCATTCACATCTTCTAGGAGACTTTCTGATGGTACTTCACTTAGCCGTTGTAGTTGGCGTCGGGGTTGCCTTGTATTCATCCTCGCCATGATCTTATCTTTCAGGTCAGTCGCTGCCTCGTTCAGCGTGATTTCTCTTGGGGCTTCGTACCCAATGGTTGCTCCCCTCTGACCTGTAGTCCTGGCTCCCCCTTGCCGTAGCATTTGTGTTGTATCTCGTCAATCTCAAGTTGTGATAGCAGTTGCCGCTTGTGGATGTTGGAACACTGAGCTACTAGTTGCTTCGCTGTAAGCCTTGATTGTGGGTTTCGAAGTAACCATTCATCCCACATCCTGTGCATGTAACCCCTCTGACTAGGGTTACTAGTAGCATAGGAGTAGTATGTATATATATATATATATATATATATATATATATATATAGAGAAGAAGTACCAAGGGCTCAGAGAAGAGCTGGAGAAGGCCTGGAAGGTGAAGGCAACAGTGGTACCCGTGGTCATCGGAGCACTCGGGGCAGTGACCGCCAAACTGGAGGAGTGGCTACAGCAGATCCCTGGAAGAACACCAGACATCTCGGTCCAGAAGAGTGCAGTACTGGGAACAGCAAAGATACTGCGCAGAACCCTCAAGCTCCCAGGCCTCTGGTAGAAGACCCGAGCTCGAAGGGGCGAGACCACCACCAGCGGAGGGTGAAGGACAAAGTTTTTATATATATATATATATATATATATATATATATATATATATATATATATAATATATATAAATAAATAAATAAGAAATCAGGAAGGGGGCAAACACTTTTGCACACCACTGTGTGTGTGTGTGTGTGTGTGTATGTGTATTTTAAGTTGCACTAAATATCTTAATGCCCAGTGTTTGGTTGTGTATGTGGTGTGTTCTGACCTGTGCAGTGGGAGTCCTGGCGTCTCCTGTCAAGCTGCAGTTGTCCATCTGGTCCTCGATCTCTCTCTCCTTTTCAGCAGACCTCAGTGCAAACTCCACCTCAGCTGCCAGCTGCTCGTCACCAGAGAAAAACTCCTTCACTTCGTTACGGTAGTCCTGCATTGTCACCTGATGGGAACAACGGCATTATGTCATGCATGGAGTAGTGTCACACTAAGGTTGGGCTGCTTACCTAAGGACCATGCACAACATTTCCAGAACTGTCTTTTTCCCTTTTTTTTTTAGTGGTTCCATTTTCCCTTAATCTTCCTGATCTACTTCTACTGTTGTAGAAGAAGAGTTGTTGTTTGTTAAGAACTGGATGAGTGGAAATATGAACATAACTCCTGTCTTGTTACTGCATTACATTCTGTTCTTCAGGAAGTGGACCCAGTGACATCTAATGCAATTCAATACATTTGTCCGGCAATAAATACTGCCTATGTAAAACTTAAAGCGTTTCATTTTTGTAGTTCTTTTTCCTCATGATGCTTGTCATCACACTGCGCACAACCCCCCCCTTAATAAATTAAATGAATATGAGCTTGTGCACAAGTCTATGCTATGGTCTCACCTGGAGGTAGGCCATGAGGTCTCTGAGGACAGGAGAGCGTTTTTGCTCCAGCAGGCTCTTCAGGCTGATGATGAGAGGAACTGTGTTCTCTATGAAGGCCTTCTTCTGGACCTGTGGATCAAAGCAGGAAGCTGAAAGGGAGGCCACGGCAACAGCTACGCGTGTAGATGTAGTGGCCAGTAGCTCCCTCAAACTTTGCTACATTTTTGTTTTTATTTGTTATTTTGTCACCTTTATTATTTAAACACGTATTACTTAACACACTCATAAACATCGGAAAAGGAAGTGCAGGGACTGGATTAAGTGCAGTGGACCTTGAGACTATCACCGTTCACTGCATCTCTCCGTCCTGAAAACCAGACCAGCTGGGCCAAACGCCGCCACAAGCGGTGTGACCGACACAGGAAGAGAGGAAAGAAAGGCGACACAAGAGCTAAGCTAACCGAGGTCGGACCTAAGGCTGTTCCAGTACCCAGTCTACTCCTGGCTAATGTCCGGTCGCAGGAAAATAAAATGGTTAAGACTCAGGCTAACTCAAGAACGGAAAATCAGAGACTGCTGTGCCCTCATCTTTATTGAGACCTGGCTGCATCACAACATCCCGGATGAAGCTATCGCACTCGACGGGCGGAGCGCGTTCTGCGCTGACAGAACTCAAGACTACGGTAAGACGAGAGGAGACGGTCTCTGTGTTTACATCAATGATGCTTAGTGCTCAAATGCAGTTAAAGTGGATGGACAATGTTCCTCAGTTGTGGAATTTTTATTGTTAAGATGTCGACCATATAATTTGCCCAAAGAATTCACCAGTGTTTTTGTTGCTGCTGTTTACATTCCTCCAGATGCAAATTCAAAAAACACACTTCAGGGGCTGTATGAGGTCATCAGCAGTCACATGACAAAACAACCGGATGGTGTTTTTATTGTTGCTGGTGATTTTAACGATTTTATCCAAATTCCACCAGCATGTCCACAAATACACTGGACCATGTGTACACGAACACTTCTGGCAGCTACAAAGCTCTACTCCGCCCCCATTTTGGTCAATCAGACCATATTTCCCTGCTTCTCCTGCCTACTTACACCCAGCTGATAAAAAGGGTCAAACCATCATTAAAAACAGTTAACGTGTGGACAGATGAAGCTACAGCAGCTCTACAGGACTGTTTTGAGTGCACAGACTGGCTCATGCTCAGAGATGCCGCCTCCCAGGAGAACCACATCAACCTGAGGAATATACAGCATTAGTGACATCATGCAAATGTGTTGATGATGTGGTGATCACAAAGACAATCAAATCATTCCCCAACCAGAAAGCCTGGATGAATGGAGAGGTGAGGGCTCTAAAAAAGCTGCTTTTCAGTCAGGAGACAAGGAAGCGTACAACACCGCCAAGCTGGCATCAAGGAAGCAAAGCTGAGACATCAGGAGAGACTGGAGAGACACCAACACCAAAGATATGTGGCAGGCAATTCAGACCATGACAGGCTAAAAAGCAGGAACACCCCCATTATATGTGAGGCCACATTACCACATTTACACATTTTATGCTCGTTTTGATCTCTTCAAGATAGAGTCAGCAGTAAAGTCGACTCCGCCAGAAGAACGGCCACTGTTAGTATCCACAGCGGATGTAAGAAGAATCCTGCTGAGAGTGAATATGAGTAAAGCTGCTGGGCCTGATAACATCCCTGGCTGTATACTAAGAACATGTGCCAGTCAGCTAGTGTGTTGTGTTATTACTGACATTTTTATCATATCACTGTCTCAGGAGATTGTTCCCACCTGCTTCAAGACAGCCACCATCATCCCTGTACCAAAAAGGTCTTCAGTGTCTAGTCTAAATGAATAAAGAACAACATCCCAGATAGCCTGGACCCTCACCAGTTTGCATTTTAGGAAAAAGGAGGCAAAGACACACAGACTCCTGTCTACATCAGTGGAGCTGAGGTGGAGCAGGTGAATAGTTTTACGTTCCTGGGAATCAGCATCACAGACACATCTCTCACATCTCCACCCTGGTCAGAAAAGCTCAGAAACGGCTGTATTTCTTAAGAAGGCAAAATTCGAGTGCCAAGTTCTTATTAATTTACAGAGGAGCAATAGAAAGTATCGTGACTGCAAACATCACAAACTGGATGGGATGTGCACGGCCCAGGACCGGAGGTCTCTGCAGCAGGTGATTTAACCCGCTCAGAAGATCATGGGTACCAACCTACCGAGCAGCAGTGATATCAGTGAGGTGTCTGCACAGAGTCCAAAGGATACTAAAGGACAGTACACCCCCAGCCACAGCCTGTTCACCTTGCTGCCGTCTGGCAAGAGATACAGAAGCATCTGCTGTCGTACCACCAGACTACAGAGCAGCTTCTTCCCTCAGGCTGTGCGACTACAAAATTCATCCTCAGCACTTAAAATAGTTTTAATTCTATGAATAAGGGGTGTGACGATACACTCAGTTCACGAGACGAGATGATACACGATATTGGGTTTACGAGAATGAGACGATATTTTAACATTACTTTTAAGAAAACTTAATTGATGAAATATATGACTGGAAAAATAGCCTTTTATTTGACTGAGTCTCAAAACAATGCATTTTGAAATGTTTTCTAACATGAACTACAGAAAATGGCCTCATTTCAGCTGCAATGAATATGCCGATGTCTCTTGTTATTGCCATGGCTCTAGGACTTGACTGTCGAGGTTGAAGTGCCAAGTCATTAGTCAGCTGGCCTTTCAGTGTTTTCTTCACAGTCGCAGTTGATTTTAGTATAGAGCTGTGGTGGTTCTGTAGGTGTCTTTGCATAGTGCTCGTGTTTGCCGTGGTGTATGGCAATGTTTTCTTACAGTGCTTACATACTGTTCATGTCTTGTCTGTCACTCTGTCGCCGTTTATTATTTCCACTGGGTACCCAAAATGCTGCCACACAAACGATTTAAAAGTGGCAGGGGCATCTTCAGACTCAGACGCTGACGTCATGATGGCTACAGCTGGACGGGCCACTACTCTGTGAGAGCTTTTCAGCTCAACGGGAAATATCATCACACGAAATTTCATCACACCCCTATTATTCACTGATCTACTGTGTATCATTTATTTTGAGTAGCATAAAGGGAACTACAAAACAAAATCTCGTTATACACCCGTGTTTTAAAATGATCAATAAATCTATCTTGTATCTTGAGCTATTGACAGAGATGGAATATTTATAAGAATGTTTTCATTAGTGTATAATCACCTGAAAAAAAGAATTATTGAGTTTTCATTACCTTATAATAAGCCATTTTTATCTACAGAGGAAGCGGGTCCCCTTCCACAGAGTTCGCCATGTTGCGCCGCCATGTTTCTACAGTAGCCCAAAATGGACAAACCAAACACTGGCCCGTTAGGGCTGTTCACATTTTTTGCAAGTTTCGCGGCCACCGTAGTTTCTCCTACACGTTAGATGCCACTAAATCCTACACACTGGACCTTTAACAGCTGGCACTTTCCAGTAGGAAACCTGTATCATCAAACTCGTATTGTACCTGCAGCATGTTGACTCCACCCATTCACCTGCAGTGTTGGGCAGTAATGCATTGCTTAGTAACGTGTTACAGTAATGTGATTATGTTTGTCAGTAATGAGTAGTGTAACGCATTACAATTTGATATTCAATACATATATTATAGTTACTAATCCCAGTAACGCGGTTGTTTTGACATTTAGGTGGGCCGGCTTGTTCGCTGTCTTACCAGGAGTTAGATGGAGGGTTACTATCAGTTTGGTCTTCTGCGTTCAGTGGACAGACCAGTCCGGCTAATGTTTGCTTGGCACAGGGGCTTTAGGTAGGGGGAGGTGGTAAGCCTCTACCAAAAGAGGGGGAACATGACTCCTGGTAATTCGAATTTTTCAAATGTTGTGGATTTTAGCTGTCTTGCTAATGTTACCCACAGGTATGCCTAGATTCATGAGTCACCTAGTTTTTTTTATTTTTATTGATGGGCGTCTGAACTTAGCAGCTGAGGTCGGGACTTCTGGAGAGCTCTGTGCAGTCACATAGGCTAAACAAGTTGCTTGCTGGATGGTCAGTGAATCCCTCCAAATTGTAGGCTGGCTGCTTATCAAAACCCAATATCTCGTTTTCTATTTCCACACGTGTTAAATGCAGAAAACGTGAGGTGTGGGTGTGGAGGATTCAGAGCTGTAGACACGCAGCCAAGCTGAGAAACGAAAGTAAAGTAATGAGTTATATAAACGCATTACTTTTGCTGCTGAGTAGACTGAAGTAGTAAAGGAATGTCATTTTTTTAAAAATGTGTAATTGATTACAATTTAAGTAACTTGGCCAGCATTGCTCACCTGTGACACCACCTTCTTCTGTGCGGCCTGCAGGACAGCCTTAGCCATTGCCATGTTCTCCTCTTCTGGTTCCTCCCCTGCAGCACCTCCTGCTGGAGTAGATATGGCATGCAGCTTCATCTCCTTCAGACTCAAGATATTGAAAGTCTCTGACAAAATCTGAGCACCATCTCCATCCAGGGGCAGCTCCTCGTCTGCAAAGCATGCTGTGATAGGAAAAGGTAAGAGGTTACAAGTGATTTTGTGTTTCAGATTAATACTTCTCTAGGCCCAAATTGGTGCTAACAGTCCAGAATTCACAAAGAAAACATAAAGAATGCCCCAAGATGTCTATTATTCCTAAAAAAACCTTTAATGAAGAAGAACTAGAACTCGTTTTATCATTCAACTCATCACCAGAGAAAGAAAAGCATTTAGACTAGACAGGGCTAGAAAGGGAATTGGTCATTCTAATATACGAGTGCTTTCTAGCTTTGGTTTTATTTCTCAGTCCACACATATGTTCACCTAAGATGGCCTGGTTGATCTTGTTGGTGATGTTGAAGCGCTGTGCGTCTGTGAAATGTTCCAACAGAAAGCGGTAGATCCGAAAACGCTTCTCACGGTGCTGAGCTCCTTTCAGAGAGAACCGAACCCTTTCTCTGCACAGATTTTAAAAAAATAAGTCTATGAATGAACAAAAAAAGATTTAATATACTTAATAACCCTTGCATGTGTTGTAACAGGATACATACTGTACTGTTCAGTTCTGTCTAGTGTAAAAAAAAAAAAAAAAAAAAAAGAAAAACATGAATGCACAGGTGAGTTTACAAGTGTCATCTTTGAAAATAATCAAAAAGAAATAAAGCCAAACGTGAACTGGATGACAGAAATTATATCTCCACAGCTTCCTACCTCTCACTTTGAGGGAACTTGTTGTAGGACTTGTGTTTGCTGTAGCAGTTGAAGTGGAAGATGCATTCGATGAAGTGCTGGCTGAACATTTCTGGGTTCTTCTTCAGCAGCAGGTGAAGCAGACAGTATTCACACAGACTGGGACAGGAAACAGGAGGGAACTTAAGTTTGATATTATGGTGGGTTTCTTCAGGTGGTCAGAGTAATATTCGATCCAAGCTCTGTGTGTATGTTCATTTGTTCATGAGCAATGTGCAATGCCTGGGGAGATCACAGTATGCATACATATAGCAGGTAATACGGTATGAATCATGAATGATGGAGAAAATATGTGATGTATGACGTAGGATCTTTGTCTTGGACATCACAACAGGGATTTTAATGCAATCAGTGTCCAAAATTTACTTTTTGACTAACTGGCCAAGGAGACTGGTAGATGAAAAAATCCACCAGCCAAGCATATTTTTTGCTGGCCAAAATAATACAAACTTAAAGAAGAGGGCAAAGCAAAATTTTAAGCTAAATTATTTTAATATATTGATCAACAGTTCAATCAATTCAAGCCTGAATACAACTCAATTCGACTCGATTTTTTTTATCTCAAAATTCTACTGAAGTATTTGCTATTAAATGTACTTAAGGCTCAAACATAAAAGTAATGGGTAAAACAGAACTTTCACACAGGAGACCGGGGTTTGTTTCCAGTGTGAAACCAATAATTAATGTTGATTATTTTAAGGAAGTAGTAGTTATTTTAACCCAAACCATGATTTTTTCCTAAATCCTAGAAAGTAGTTTTGATGCCTAAAGCTAAACAAACTGTGACTGTCACCTGAAATGTTTCTCAGCAAGCTTTATTTTGAAAGTCTAACCAGACATTGCATATTTATTATTGCTAACTTGACCGAGGAATGAGAACGTGTTGAAAACGTGACACTGCCATGGTGGACCGGCGTGTGTATTACATGCTTTGGTGTGATACCGGGTTGCAGCAGCAGACCAGCGGCAAGTGATAGTTTAGCGGAGTATCTGTACAGTAAACAGTGCCACGAAACTAGGTGCGCTCGAGACTGTCAGTTTCGCGGCACTGTTTAGACGTGCGTAAAAACACATATGTTGTATGTGTGTCAAACTCTGACACAGACAGCAGAGGACAGAAGCAGCATGCCTAGAAATGACACCAAAACGCGGTAGAGACTCTCAGCATAGTTTATTACATGACTATTTTAGCACAAATATTTACGTAATGTAATGATGTCATACTGTTATGCACAGCAACAACAAGCATGGCTGAAAGCAAAAGTAACATTGCTACCAGCTCCACGGTGGAGGAAAAGGGGAGCTCTCTCTATCATATATATATATATATATATATATATATATATATATATATATATATATATATATATATATATATATATATATATATATATATATATATATATATATATGAATTTTGTCATGTTATCAAGAATGTCGTTATCCTAATCGCTCCCATCCTTGCAACGCTACATTGGCTACCTGTTAGGTATAGAATTAATTATAAACTTTTACTAATTACTTTTAAAACCCAACATAGCCTTGCTCCCACCTACATCATAGATTTACTTGCACCCTATGCCTGTGCTCCTTCAGTTTCAGTTATTTTTCAGTTATTTGAGGATTTTCAGTCAGGATTTAGATTGCATCATAGCACAGAGACAGCACTGGTGAAAATTACAAATGACCTTTTAATTGCATCAGACAATGGTCTTGTCTTGTTAGATCTTAGTGCTGCATTCGACACCATTGACCATCACATCCTATTACAGAGACTGGAACATTTAATTGGCATTAAAGTAGCCACACTAAGCGATCTCAGTTTGTACATGTTAACGGTGAGTCTTCCGTGCACGTCAAAGTTAGTCATGGAGTTCCACAAGATTCTGGTCTTGGACCGATTCTATTCACCTTATATATGCTTCCTCTAGGCAATATTATTAGGAAACACTCATTGCTATGCAGATGATTCCCAATTATTAATTAACCAGTAAACTAAACTTCAAGCATGCCTTAAGGACATAAAGACCTGGATGACCTGCAACTTTCTCATGTTAAACTCTGACAAAACTGAAGTTATTGTACTTGGTCCCAAACATCTCCGAGACACATTATCTAAAGATATAGTTATTCTAGATGGCATTGCCCTGGTCTCCAGCAGCACCGTAAGGAACCTCAGAGTTATTTTTGACCAGGATTTATCCTTTAACTCCTACATGAAACAATCTTCAAGGACTGCCTTTATTCACCCACGTAACATTGCAAAAATTAGGCACATCCTGTCTCAAAATTATGCCGAAAAAGTACTGCATGCATTTGTTTGATTGTCAGATCCCAGTTTGGGTTTGGGAGGCAGACACCATCTCCACATTTAAGAGTAGGCTTAAGACTTTCCTCTTTGATAAAGCTTATAGTTAGGGCTGGCTTGGGTGAGTCCTGAACCATCCCTTAGTTATGCTGCTATAGGCCTAGACTGCCGGGAAACTTCCCATGATGCACCTCTTCCCTCTCTCCTTCTCTTCCTCTCCATCTGTATGCATTTTTATCCCATTACTGCATGTTACTAACTTAATATATTCTCTCTCCCGTAGTTCTGTGCTTTCTCGTTTCTCTCCTCTCTCCTTCTGTCTCTTTCAGCAGGTATTTCTGCCTCTGGAGCTGCAGAGACTGGATCTGTGGTTGTTGGCCACCTGCTGCCCCCGTGTTCCTGCTCAACAACTGCTACTACAGTTGACATTATTTTCCTATAGCTGTCATTCCTATTATTACGAATTTATTAATATTAACACTACAATTACTATTCTACTATTTAAAAAAAAAATAATAATAATAATAATTTCTATGTGGTCTTTGCATTGTGCCCCCACCCCAAACCCCCCTCTCTGTCTCTCTCTCTCTCAAAACCTAACACGGCAGCGGCGGATGGCCCACCATTGAGTCTGGTTCTGTCCAAGGTTTCTGCCTCTTAAAAGAAGTTTTTCCTTGCCACTGTCGCCAAATGCTTGCTCATGGTGGGATTTGTTGGGTCTCTGTAATTAATATTATAAAGAGTACGGTATAGGCCTGCTCTATAGGAAAAGTGCAATGAGATAACTTCTGTTATGAATTGGCGCTATATAAATATAATTGAACTGAATTGAAAAGGACACCTGACATTCTCCGTTAGAGCGCCGCAGCTCTGGAACTCCCTACCTGAGGAAAGTTATCACTTTTATTTTACCTGTTTTATCAGGTTTTATGTTTTTATTTATGTTTTTGTTGTTTTATCATGACTATCTGTAAAATACTTTGTAACTGTGTTTTGAAAAGTGCTATACAAATAAAGTTCATTATTATTATTGTTATTTTTTAGGTGTACAATGTCACTGTGTGTTTGTACATGCTACCTAGACCCAAAAAATAAATACACATATGCAATTCCTATTATCATGCCATGGAGACCCCAATTAAAAAAGTGCCACTGTGATACTTAGTCATCATCTTTCTATCTATGCACAGTGGGATTTACCTGCTGATGGCAGGGACTGGGTCGACGAGTGCCACCATGAAGCGAAAGAAGAGGGAGCCTTTCCATTTCACAAATTCCTCCTAGAAAAAAAGAACAAAGGCCATTAGAGATAGACATTGAAAACACACCCTGCTAAAGGATTCCCAAAGAACAGCCCATTTAGCATGAAGGAGGAGTGTTTAATCAGCAATCAGATGTTTCTTAAGCCATTATTTACAATCTCAATTAAACTAAAAGCAAAGCTCACTGTCTACTGCTAACAATAAAAACATTTGTCTCACAGTGGTTTTTAATTGTATCTTTTTGCTGTCCAGGTCATTTAAGTTGACGTTTGAAAAATGCAGGGGAGCTGAAAATGCCTTGAATATAGGAAACTGAATTTAGTTTCAAAGGCCGTCCATATTTTTCAAATACATTTTGTTTTATATCAAGTCAACTGAAGATATAAGAAGGAATGAGGTCTTTATTTGAGGCAGAAAAAAAAAATCGCCTTGTACTTAAAAATTATAGATGTTGATATCACCCCATTTCATTTTTATAAAACTGCAATGAAAAATTAACTACATTTTGTAGCCTGGTGTAGAATGTGTGGAACAGTTCCCACCTGGAGCAGGTTGGTCAGCATGATGAGAGTTTGCTCCCTGATGACAGCTTCATTGTCTCGCAGACAGACGGAGATGTTGGGGATGTAGTGATCCACGATGTTGGTGTATCGAACACACAGATCACACATAATCACCACCACGTTGTTGCGCACAGCAACCTCCGTGCCGACCTCCAGCTCCCTGGCAAACACTGGCAGGTACTTCTGGACTAGTTCCTCATGCTGCAGACACAGTTTACCTGAACCAGGCAGACGCCAACGCAGACGAAACATTAAATGTATGATGAGACGGCAGAAATACATGGAGGATAAGGCTATTATTTTGTCTCGCATAATAAACAATGTTTCTCAGACGTTACTGAAAGTAGGGCTGAATGATATGCAAAAATAAAATTTAAAAAATCATATCGCTATTATTTTGACAGATATTGCGATTGCGATATGAGTCATGATTTTAGTGGGAATGGTCATTTTTACGTTTAATTGGGGTCTGTACCAAACAAGCATGTTCCCTTACATCTGGAGAATACAATTTGGAGGTCGGGGCATCTCTGAAGCACCACAATGCTTCATTTACACTTTGTTTCGAGTGCGCATGCGCCAACATGCATGCTGCCTGTTGCCGTAGCTTAAAAGAGTTTCCCCTCAGGGATCAATAAAGTATTTCTGATTCTGATTTATAATGGTATGTTGTGACAGATTTTACCTTTATCAAAAAATTGCAGCTCCTGCAATTTGGATATTGTAATTTGGATAATATTTCAATGAATTGTTCAGCCCTAACTGAAAGAGACACAGAGTAGACTGACATAAACTGAGAGAAGGACAGTTTACCTAACGTGATGACTCCGTGCGCTCTAACTCTGGTAGGCAGAGAGTTTGCTTTAAACTGGGACAGAGGCAGCGAGGCTGGCAGCTCCTCCTGGCACACTGTCAATGACCAACATAAAGAAGTTAGCCATGTCAACCATGTTATCACAGAATACATTTGTGAACATCCTCTGTTACATTTTAAAGCTCCTGTGTAGGGTGCTGTAATTTAGAGATACAATGTTCACGTCCTGCCTGTACACCACAGCAATGCAGCAAATGTTCAGCAGGAAAACAAAACATAGAATAGCCCACCACAGAGATTCTGTGGTGGGCTGGAACTGCCGAAAGTAAATTTTGGTGAGTAGCGTAAAACATTGTCATCTACGCTATCTTCCTCCCTCTCTAAAACAAAGGGCATATTTATCTATGATTTTAAAGATTGTGACTGTTAGCTATCAAGCAGGCTCGCTAGCATAATTCACCACAGTGAAGCACCTGAGCCCTCTCAATACGTGAACTTGTGAAGTGTCAACTAGCTAGCCAGCCAAATGTTGGCTTAAACCGATCACTGTAAGCACTGGTGAAATTGTGTAAATCTCACTGAATGGGAAAAAAATTAGTTGACTATAAAGTATACTAGCCCTACAAGTAGAAAGCAGTACATCATATTGCTGATGAGACCGAATCATCTACCAGTCATTCCGTTAGAATGCCGGGGCGGAACTGGTTGTTTATTAAATGCGCAATAATTTTCTATACATTGTGAATCCATAATGAGAGTGTTTCTGCGGTAGCCCATCTACTGTACACACTGCTGTCATCGTCATCAGTTTATTGGCCCTGATCAGTGGAAAATAAATCAATAACACAACGATAGTCTTCTTCTTCTTCTTTTCCTTTCGGCTGTTCCCTTTCAGGGGTCGCCACAGCGAATCATGTGCCTCCATCTAACCCTGTCCTCTGCATCCTCTTCACTCACACCAATTAACTTCATGTCCTCTTTCACTACATCCATAAATCTCCTCTTTTGTCTTCCTCTAGACCTCCTGCCTGGCAGCTCCAACCTCAGCATCCTTCTACCAATATATTCACAGTCTCTCCTTTGAACATGTCCAAACCACCTCGATCTGGCCTCTCTGACTTTATCTCCGAAACATCTAACATGAGCTGTCCCTCTGATGTCCTCATTCCTGATCCTGTCTGTCCTCGTCACTCCCAAAGAGAACCTCAACATCTTAAGCTCTGCTGCCTCCAGCTCTGCCTCTTGTCTTTCCTTCAGTGCCGCTGTCTCTAAGCTGTACAACATCGCTGGTCTCACCACTGTCTTGAACACTTTTCCTTTCATTCTTGCTGATACTCTTTTATCACACAACACACCTGACACTTTTCTCCACCCGTTCCAACCTGCTTGCACTCGCCTCTTCACCTCTTTTCCACAGTGTCCATTGCTCTGAACCGTTGACCCTAAGTACTTGAAGTACTGCACCTTCTTCACCTCTGCTCCCTGTAACCTCACCGTTCCACCTGGGTCCCTCTCATTAACACACATGTATTCTGTCTTACTGCGGCTAAGCTTCATTCCTCTGTTTTCCAGAGCAGACCTCCATCTCTCTAGATTTTCCTCCACCTGCTCCCAGCTCTCACTACAAATCACAATGTCATCCGCAAACATCATAGTCCATGGGGATTCCTGTCTAACCTCATCTGTCAGCCTGTTCATCACCAGAGCAAACAAGAAGGGGCTCAGAGCCGATCCTTGATGCAGACCCACCTCCACCTTGAACTCCTCTGTCACACCTACAGCACACCTCACCACGGTCTTACAGCTCTCATACATGTCCTGCATCACTCTAACACACTTCTCTGCCACTCCAGACTTCCTCATACAATACCACAGCTCCTCTCTCGGCACCCTGTCATACGCTTTCTCTAAATCTACGGAGACACAATGCAACTCCCTATGACCTTCTCTGTATATCTCCATCAGCATCCTCAAAGCAAATACTGCATCTGCTGTACTCTTTCTAGGCATGAAACCATATTGCTGCTCACAAATGCTCACCTCTGCCCTTAGCCTAGCTTCCACTACTCTTTCCCACAACTTCATTGTATGGCTCATCAGCTTTATTCCTCTGTAGTTGCCACAGCTTCTCCCTTGTTCTTAAAAATTGGCACCAGTACACTTCTCCTCCATTCCTCGGGCATCCTCTCATTCTCCAAGATCGTGTTAAACAAACTAGTCAGAAACTCTACTGCCACCTCTCCTAGACACTTCCATACCTCCACAGGTATGTCATCAGGACCAACTGCCTTTCCACTCTTCATCCTCTTCAATGTCCTCCTCACTTCACTCTTGCTAATCTTTGCTACTTCCTGCTCCACACCAGTCACCTCTTCTACTCTTCGTTCCCTTTCATTTTCCTCATTCATCAACTCTTCAAAGTACTCCTTCCATCTTCCCATCACACTCCTGGCACCTGTCAATACATTTCCATCCTTATCTTTAATCACCCTAACCTGCTGCACATCCTTCCCCTCTCTATCTCTTTGTCTGGCCAACCTGTACAAATCCACCTCTCCCTCTTTAGTGTCCAACCTAGCATACAAGTCCTCGTATGCTCTTTGTTTGGCCTTTGCCACCTCTACCTTCACCTTACGCTGCATCTCCCTGTACTCCTGTCTACTCTCTTCAGTCCTCTCAGCGTCCCACTTCTTCTTAGCTAACCTCTTTCTCTGTATGCACTCCTGCACTTCCTCGTTCCACCACCAAGTCTCCTTGTCCGCTTTCCTCTTTCCAGATGACACACAGAGTACCCTCCTACCTGTCTCTCTGATCACATTAGCTGTAGTGGTCCAGTCATCTGGGAGCACTTCCTGACCACCCAGCTTCCTGTCTCAGCTCCTCCCTGAAAACTACATGACATTCTTCCTTTTTCAACTTCCAACTCTTCTAACTCACATCCTACCTGTGGGGCAGAACCACTCACAACATTGAACATCACCCCTTCAATTTCCAGCTTCAGACTCAACCTGTCTGATACTCTTTTCACCTCTAGAACATTCCTCACAAACTCGTCTTTCAGGATAACTCCTACTCCGTTTCTCTTCCTATCTGACCCATGGTAGAACAACTTGAACCCTGCTCCTAAGCTTCTAGCCTTGCTACCTTTCCACCTGGTCTCCTGGACACACAGTATGTCCACCTTCCTTCTCTGCATCATGTCAATCAACTCTCTAGCCTTCCCTGTCATAGTCCCAACATTCAAAGTCCCTACTGTCAGTCCTACATTCTTAGCTTTCCTCTTCTCTCTCTCTGCCTACGAATACACCTTCCTCCTCTCCTTCTTCGTCTTCGACCAACAGTAGTCCAGTTTCCACCGGTACCCTGTAGGTCAACAGCACCGGTGGCGGCCGTTGTTAACCCGGGCCCCGACCGATCCGGTATGGAAGTCATTGTCACGATTTGCATTTTTAATTTGGCATGTGTTTTATGTCGGATGCCCTTCCTGACACAACCCTCTGCATTTATCCAGACTTGGGACTGGCACAAGAAGACACTGGCTTATGCCCCCTTGCGGTTGCATCATAACACAACGATAGTAGTTAGTAATATACTCATCGCATTATGTTTTGAACACACCTGATGCAACTCCCCAGCCCTTACTGTTGTATCAGGGTTGTATCAAGATCCAGCACAGAGGGCTCCAGCAAAACACAGCAGCGTCGTCTAGCAAAAAAGTTGAACCAGGCTCAACTTTTGCTGCAACGCAATGAGATCTGGCAAAATGCTGCGTTGGCCAATCACGTTTGTGCAAATGCACATCCTAGTAGATTACTTTGTACTGTGAACTCTATTATTTTTATTCTATTATAGTATTTCTACTGTTCACCTCAAAATCATGGTGACGACATAAAATAGTTGCCACTGTGATCTCTTTCAAGAGTTGTAAAATCCTGTTTCAGAGTATTACCAACCGATGTACAGTGTTTTGGCGTCTGATAAACCTTGAAACACATTAATCTGCTACTCAAACTGGACTTCCTGGACTGTATTTCATCATCTCACCGGTACTTTAAACAACATGTCCTCACCTACGCAGCCCTCTGCACTGTTTTAACGCAGGGCTGTTTTCAGTCTCAATCTTCGCTTAATATAACTTAGCCTGGGAC
This sequence comes from Siniperca chuatsi, assembly GCF_020085105.1. Lineage (NCBI taxonomy): Eukaryota > Metazoa > Chordata > Actinopteri > Centrarchiformes > Sinipercidae > Siniperca > Siniperca chuatsi. The sequence goes on along the minus strand of NC_058052.1, from coordinate 1,429,154 downwards.
ATATTAAGACTTCAACAGGAATGGCAAACACCAGGCACTATTTTACCAGAACTGACTGTGGTGGAATAAGTACGCCTGATAACACCACTACTCTCACTAATTCTCTTCCTTCTAACCTCCAAACCAGGTTTCTAGCTGTTTCATCAGAGCGCACAGGGAAAAGTTATTTCAGATCTTAGAACACAGTAACTCTGTTTCTTAGATGTCCATCTTCCATACCTGCCAGTTTGTCAGCATGTGTTGTGAGGACAGATTCCACCAGCAGCACCGTCCTTTTGCCAACCTTGGCAGGACAGTGGAGTGAAACCACACCCAGAGTGTGTAAGTGTTTTACCTGGAAGAGAGAACATTTTCAATTATATCAGAAGCACAATACAAGTACCGATCTGGGATCTTGCAGCACCCTGGGTCTGTGATTTTGACAAATAAAGAGTAATGTGACACTTTGAGTACATCCACACTAAGCACTTTACTTGTGTTATCTTTGACTAATATTTAAATTTGTTTGATGATCTGAAACATTTAAGTGTGAGAAACATGCAAAAAAGGAAGGGGGTAAACACTTTTTCACACCACTGTGCTAAAAAACAGACATCTTTCAGGCCGTTTATCCAACAACAGCAGCAGGTTAGGACTGAAAGCTGACTTTTAACCTGCATGATAAAGAAGGTGTTGAGCCAGTGAAGGGTTAGTTCTCACCATGAGCTCCTCATTGAGGTTCTGGGCTCCCTTTTCACTCAGGATGATGCCAGCTAAATAAGCCTCGCAGACAGACACCAACTCTCCGCAATGCTGGTTCAGAAAAGCCTGAACAAAACAAAAGTGTACATGCTGTAGAAATTCCAAAATTATAGAAAGATAAAGCCAGCAAAAACATTTTTGTGGAGCATGAAAACAGTTAAAGTTTAAACTGCACCACCTCTGAAAAAGTTGTAATAAATTACAATAATTATAATAAAAATTAATCATTAATATTATATTTACACTGGTGAAACCCCAGACCATGAATGTTTAAAGACTGCCACAATCTACATTTGTTTCTTTTTATTAGAAGGTCCAAACAGTAATTTTAAACATACACATCTAACTTTATCACTTATACACGGCTGTCTAGCTCTTGACTGTCTTATGCAATACTATTTTCTTTTATATTCTTGATACGTTGAAACTTTAAAGGGTTTTCTAGATTGTGTGTGAAACCTGATTTTGTATTTCTCAACTGCTTATAAATGAACATTTAGGCCTCACACTCCTATGCACTGATGCAAACAGTATCAGTAAACAATCATTTAGTTTTTGTCTAGTGTTAGACCTTTACTAAGAGAGCTGTGGAGAGAGGTTACCTTTGGTTTACATTTTGCACCCTAACATTTCTAATTATGAAACTATGCAGAAAACAAATGCAGGTCTAGACCTCCAACCTGAGTCTGTTTGACATCTTCACTGCGGCCGAGCTGATACAGAGTCTCCACAGCAGCACAGATCACCTCCAGAGACAAAGTAAAAGTCTTCAACCAAGACATCAGATCATCTGGAGAGAGAGAGACAGAGAGACAGACAGAGAGGTGCAGTTAGAGAGAGACAGGCAGACAGAGAGAGAGCAAAAGAGAGACAGAGACAGAGGTGCAGATAGAAAGAGGCAGGCAGATAGAGAGAGAGAGAAAGAGAGAGACAGATACAGACAGAGGTGCAGATAGAGAGACAGGCAGACAGAGAGAGCGAAAGAGAGAGACAGATACAGACAGAGAGGTGCAGATAGAGCGAGACAGGCAGACAGAGAGAGAGAGAGAGAGACAGAGACAGACAGAGAGGTGCAGATAGAGAGAGACAGGCAGATAGAGAGAGCGAAAGAGAGAGACAGAGACAGACAGAGAGGTGCAGATAGAGAGAGACAGGCAGACAGAGAGAGAGAGCAAAAGACAGAGACAGAGACAGACAGAGAGAGAGATTATGACAGTTCCAGACTCTTCATGTGAATTTTCCCATCATCCCCTCCCACCATCACTTACTAACGATCCTGTCCTTGGTATCTTCATTCAAATGTGCAGCGATGTCTCCCATCACACACAGGATGTGACAGCAGGTTGTCACAGTTACATCCTTTGAACTAAGAGCAAAAATAAAATTTAAAAGACCATCTAGGTAACACTGGATGCTGAAAATAAAACATGAGCTCAATGAAATTTTGTTCTTTATAAATATTGTGTCCTTCTCACCTGACCATGCTGTCCCAGGCATCCAGGATCTTGCCATAGGGCAGTCTGGGAGACGAAGCGACAACCTTGGAGAGCAGCAGCCAAGCCCCGGCGGCATGATCTGCCTCAGTGTGTGAGATCAGGTTGGTGATGAACGTCGGTGTGAACTTGTTCTGTTTGGACCAGATGGTGAAGGCCCTGCTGAAATATCGGCTGGAGACCCAGGACAAAAAACAATATTAGCGACAGCAGCGGTGAAGTAATCATGATCCAAGCAATAAAGCTATTTGAAGGTCATTAAAGATAGTTCAGAGAGTTTTGAAATGATTGCTAATACCTAATATTTTCTGCTAATATTCAGCTTTCATTATGTTTTTACTATTTTCAATCTAAATAACAAAAATAAAAGTATTTAGTATTTCACACAATTTCTGCTGTATGATATGTTCTTATTGAAACATAAATTGGACTGAATGTAGTTGGTCCAACCTAAGGTTCTGGCACTCGTGACAGAGCAGGCCCAGCAGGCCCCAGGTCAGCCTCTGACTGGCATCCAGGTGGCAGTTGGCATAGTATGGTTTGACCTGGCTGAGCAGCACCTGGTCCAGAGCCTCCAGGGCCTTGTCCTGCACGGAGTTCTCAGAGTCCACCACAGCCGGCACCACACCCTGCAGCCATGCCTTCTGCACCACACTACACTCTGGTTTAGCCTGGTGATCAGAGAAAACTTTTTTAAATGTGTATTCCAAAATGTGCAACACATTTTTCTCTCTTATCTCTGCTCACTAGATTGTTTGGACAAGTGATCACAGCAAGAGAAAAAAAATTACAATTTTCCAAACAATTTTACTTGTCTGTTACTGATATTTCTTGTCAACTAATAGCAGAACATAGAAAACTCAGATATTTAGAAAAAGACACTGATAGGGCTGTCACTTTTACTGTCTCTCAGAGCTGCTGGTTGAGACTTACAGCGAGCAGCTCTCCCACACACTGCAGGGCCTTCTTCTTCACAGACACAGCTGGGTCTCTGCAGCGCTCCGACAGGGTAGCCAGGTTCTCCCAGCTCATGGGGATCACGTCGTGTTTCAGGAGACCAACCAGGGCCTACGGAGAAACGGCAGAGCACAAAAGTTAAAGGTTATCTGTCCATGTCTTTGTTTACCACAAGCATACTGCACAGAAAGCCAGGATGAAAAACATATACTTGTGACTGATCAGTTATTGTACTCATCATTATTTGGATTTGAAACATGAAGCTGTCTGGTAAAGCTTAGTTCCCGATACCTGCAGTGCTGATTTCCTCACGTTAGTCTTCAAGTCTTTTACACGCCGCAGGAGAAGAGCCAGGTTCTCTTTTCCTGCATCGAAAATATAATAACTCACATCTCTTTGAGTCAATCTCAGACTGAGTGCATGAATATATATACAAATGTGTAAATGGTACTTCCACATCTACAGTGGTGTGAAAAAGTGTTTGCCCCCTTCCTGATTTCTTACTTTTTTGCATGTTTGTCACACTTAAATGTTTCAGATCATCAAACAAATTTAAATATTAGTCAAAGATAACACAAGTAAACACAAAATGCAGTTTTTAAATGAAGGTTGTTATTATTAAGGGAAAACAAAATCCAAACCTACATGGCCCTGTGTGAAAAAGTGATTGCCCCCTAAACCTAATAACTGGTTGGGCCATCCTTAGCAGCAACAACTGCAATCAAGTGTTTGCGATAACTTCAGGAAGGGGGCAAACACTTTTCGCACCACTGTATTTGCTGCCCAGTACCCAGTGCATGTAATAAAAATAATTTGAATGACACATTGAGGATGGTTTGTCCCACCATCACAGCTGGAGCTGTTAGTGCTGCTGATCTCCACAGTCCTGAACGGCAGAGTGCGGTAGGTTTTCTGAGTCTGCTGGGAACTGAGATTTCCTGAAACACAGTCACATCTATTAAAACACTAATACTTCAAACAACATGCACTGCAGTGAACCAGACCTGGGTATCAAACTTCACTATTTAAAGGGTAATGATTGAATTGTATCCCCAGCACACTGTCAAGCACCAAGAGCTAGCACTGAATGCATTGCAACCACCATCACTCCTTAATGAAAACTGTTAAAGAATAATACTGGTTTATTGCAACTTAGGTCTAATTTTCATAGTTTTGGCCATCATTTCTATGGGTTATAATATTATACCCCCCAAAGTAATTGCCTGACAGGTCAAGAAATACAAGCAGTTAGATGATCAGACAGGTTGAAAACAAACCAACAGTTTATACAGATTATCTAAACCACTTTATTTGGAGGTCAAACAGAGTGCGCACAGAAAAGGGACATTCTTCAGGTACTCTTAGGCAGAGTAAGGAGAGGAGTTACATCAACTCGGGCATGTTGCTTAAAACACTGAACGCTTTCTAACTCACCAGGTATTTCATTGGGGCGGAAATAGTAAAAACAGATTGTTTATCAGTAGTAATAAGGCTCAACAAATTAATAACATCATAAAATCTAATTGGCATATACTCAGGAGTGACCCCGTGCTCAGGAAAGTCTTTTCTGTATTTCCCAAAATATCCTACAGGCGTGCCCCTACCATAAGAGACAAGCTGGTTCACAGTTATCTGCCACCTAAAGGGGGAGAGGAATGGTTAAAAAGGCCTCTTTATTTTTCCTTGTACTGAAAGTGAGCACACTTGAAATATAACTAATAATTGAACAGGAAAACTGTGTGCTAAGCAACAATATGTACATTACGTCAAAGATGAAGCAGGATGTGGTCTGTAAACTGTGATGTATGTTTACAACAGACAGTAATAATTTTACTGTTCATCTTCATTTTCTCTCCAAATAAGTTTGACTAACCTGGAGGTTTGTTTTCAACCAGTCTAATCGTCTGACTGCTCGTGTTTCTTGACCCGTCATACTTCTTTTTAGCAAACTCACCTCGTTTGCAGACCTCAGATTTTAAATTAGTACAAGGTGATTATTACAAATAGGAATGATGGCCAAAACTACAGAAATAAAACTCAAGTAATAATAAACCAGAATTAGCCTTTTAAAAGCAAGGTGTTCAAGGCTGACAGAAATAAAGGGTACATTTTATCTGTCTGGTATTAATCTTTCCAAGCCCCTGCAGCAGGCCTCCAACCAAACTCTTCTCTATTCTGAGAAACACTTGGGACATTTGTCACAATCAGCCTCTGTGGTCAGTCAAACAACAACCAATATAATAAAGTATTAAAAGAGTTTACCTTCTGTGATTTCCCCTTCCAACACTGTCTGGGTTCCAGCTAAACAAAGAGAGCAGCCAGGTTACTTTTACTAACTTAACAGTTTATGATACAAACATAGCAGCTCTTAAAATATATTATATTTCCCCTTAGATTCTCTAATAATTCAAGAGTTATGGGATTTTACCCCATGTGTTTTCATACTTCAGCTCTACAAAGTGCATTGTCTACTGAAACTGGTGCTAGTTTCGGATCCAAAATTAGCCCAAATTCCTCACATCTACATTAACTTTACAGAAAAAATGGCTATTTTCAAACTCAAGTGTTTTGCATGTGCGTTTTCTCACTGGCAGAGAAGAGGTTGTGGACGGCCCGGGTGACGTTGAGAGAAGGCAGCTCCAGACACTGGGCCAGGCAGGCGAGGGCATGGCCTTGGACGGTGGGGGAGTCGTCCATCCGCCGCGCGAACAGCAGGTTCTGGATCAGAAACTTGTGGGGCAGGAAGCAGGCAAGCTCAGGGTCCGGACACTCCTCTGGCCTTCTCTCTGGCTGCTCCAGTAAAACCATCACCACGTCCACGGAGAACAGCCGGCACACCATCTACAGAAGCCAGCACAACAGACTGTAGACATGGGGATTCCACTGATAGGAGATAATGAAGCCTAACTGATATTTGAACTATAGTTACTGATGGCTAACATTCAATGAGGGGATATTTGCGGCCCTTCTATAGGCATTAAACGGTCAAATTTTGTTTGTCCATATGTACTAAAAGGCTGCACTGAGGAAGAAAAGCGTTACCGCCTGTTAATTTTCGCGCAATTTTTCCTGTTTCTCCCAGCGACCTCCTGCTTGAATATGCATTTTCCCCGTCTTTTAATGGGTTACTTATTAAATAGGCCTGTTAGATTTTTGTTTACAGCAATAATCTAGTCAAAGGAGTTTACGGCCTCTAGTTAAACTGGCGGTTATGAATGATAACACCGCAGTGGTGTGTGTGTTCTGCCACTTGTGCCGGCTGGGTGTGGTGATCATGATCGGAATGGTGTTTTATTATTCTGCCTACTCTTTTCAGCTTTGATTACTGCAGTTGCACCTGTGACAGCCAACTGGAGCCATAACCTCCCAGTTATCTGAAGAGCCCAGTTATTAGGATGCACAGATTAACAGTACCTACAAAACTGTAGAGGAAAAATATCATAAACCCTCTGTTGAGCAACTGCCTACAACATAATGTATGTTACTATGATATGATAAATTAGAGCTAAGGTAAAGTTGAATTAAGTCACAAAATACAATACTGTGCTCCAGGTTTTTCTTTTGTTTCAGTATCCTATTGTTGATAGGACTCCCCAGCCACATAATGCTTTAATATTTCCAAGTGTCTTTTCTTCACCAATATTTCAACGTCAGAGGCAGAAGAGACTTTTTTGTGCTCCATTGCTTTCCATAAAATGTGTCGTCAACAGCCCAGCATCAGACTGTATTTAGTGGCATGTGATTCAAATCAGATGAGCTGTTGTCATTTACAGCAGCAAACGTGAACCTGAAAATAATGTGCGCCCTTGATGGTAATTTGTGATAGGCTTAGTAAATATCCTGCAGTGTATCTTAAAACAGCGTGTTCAAATCAGTGTTAGAGTCAGTGATGCATTATTGTTTGAATTTTCACATTTGCATTCCAGATTAAGGAAGAAGTCAGAATACACCAACGTGTAGCATGTGAAATACATTTCTCACATAATTAAAGAGGTGGCAAATGGGACGCGTTACCTTTGTGTGTCTGGAAAAGTTAAATAGCCACTTGATGAAGCAGGCGTAGTCTATACTTGTCATCTGAGACGTCAACATACCCACAGCCTGGGCTCCATGGCTTCGAAACTCGCTCTTCTCCACCATCTAAACATCCATAGCAGAAACATTATATCACAGCTACACTAATCCATCAACAGTTGACACCAACTCTCTGAACTTTACACAATTTTTATCTTCTAGGAAGTGCATCACTGCTGTGTGTTTGCTGGAGGATTCACCTGGAAGCAGATATGCTGCAGGAGGATTTGCAGGAAAGGCAGCACCATCTCCTTCAGCTCATCCACAAGATGACTGTAATCACAAATACATAAATCCTGTACAAAGTAATATATGGTTCATAACATGCAGATAAATGGCTAGAAATATCTCCAAATAGTCAACAACCAAGAGATCCTGATGTGAAGCGTTGGCTAAAGTCTTTACACTCCAGCCACCAACAGAAATAAAGGAATGATTACAAGACGGAGTTGCTTGATGTCATCATTTTTACATTATGCTTATGACCGCTGCAAAGTAGGATATAATTGTCCCAATTACTTAAGATAGATGGAGGTACCATAAAGACCTCATATTGAAATTTTGGTGGCTCATGGGCGGCTGTGATTTAGAGGTAGAGCGGGTCGCCCTCTAATCGGAAGGCCAATGGTTCGATCCCGGCTTCCCCAAGCCCACATGTTGAAATGTCCTTGGGTAAGATACTGAACCCCAAATTGCGAGTGTGTGTGAATGATTAGTTTCTTTGGATCAATGAGCAGCTGGCACCTGGCATCAGTGTGTGAATGTAGTGTAAAGCGCTTTAAGTGGTCGGAAGGCTAGAAAGGAGCTATACAAGTACAACGATAAAGTCCATTTAACATTTTATAATAAGAAAATATACTGTACATTTCGATAGATTTGTGACATCTGAAGATCAGGATATGTCTCAGATTTTAATGTGGGAAAAATACTGATAAAATCCAACTGCACTTCTCTTTAGGACTGTCCCGAATACCATTTTTTGGGCTTCGAAGCATCGGAAGTAATCAGAGTAATCACTCTGTGTGTGTTTCTCTGCAGAAACACACACACACACACACACACAGACAGATGTTCTCTGGTATTATGTCGACACGGTGGATATTTTACAAGCACGGACCAGGTAAAGCAACAGTGAACACATCTGGTTGGTGCAGATGTCCTTTGGTACCTGTTGGTTTCCATTGTTTTGATAGGCTACGTCATTAACAACAAGCCTCCTCCACAAGCTGCTTACCTGATGTTGTGAAAACACAATTGCGGGTGAAAAAAATCTAAAATGTGAGTTTTACACTTTTTGGCTGACTTTATAAAACATACTGCTGACAAAGAAAGTCAACAGAGCTGTATGATACAGCGAGAGAAACAGAAAGAGGCGGGGTAAGCTGGTGTGCAGTAAGAGACAGAGGTGTAGGTGTGTGCGAATATCCAAATCCCAAATTGAAAATTGAATGCCTACCCAATGAACAAATATCCAAATAGTCAAATATTCAGGCCCAGCCCTACTTCTCTTTATGTCCACCAGATGGCAGTCAGGATTCATTTCATTCGGGCAGAATTAAATGATTGGATGGGCCTGCAACGGCCACACATAACTGATTTTTATTTTTATTTTTTGATTTATTAATTGCTGTTGGGAATAAGGTTGTCACGAAACCAGAATTTTAAACTTGGACACAATACAAGTATAAAAAAAAAGATACTCGATACCCCTTTCAATACCACGGCAAAAAGAAGAAAAGTCCTAGGCACACAAAACAGAAAAAAAAATCTCACCCAGTGACACAGTGCTGGTAAGAAAAAGGAACTGAACACATACCAACATATTTGTAATAATGTTAATAGTAATTAACATTACTATTGTTATTCTTAAAAGGAGCTGTGTGCGACATTCACTGCCATTAGATCTCGCACTAGAGCATCAGCATCTCAGACGAAAACAAATGGGCGCTACAGCCCACCAGACTAAATTGAGAAAAACAGTAATTTTACCTTGCAGGTCATCGTAAAACAAACTTCATTCAAACTGGACAGAAACAAAATAAAACTCACCAAAACCTTCCACTGTTCCAACAATCACCAAGTCTGGTTTGGCCAAAAAATAACAACGTGACTTCATTCATACTTCACTCACTGACTCGACTTGCGGGCCACTAAACCAGTTCAGTAAAGGCTAGAAAAGCTGTGCCGGTTAAAATAGAAACGCTCCATCAAAATGTAATAATTCTCAACAATTTATCGATATTCTCTACAGAAGACGGGGGAAAGAGAAACTGCAGCAGCAGCATGACAGAGGCCGGGTCAGAAATCAACAGAGCTTGGACCAAATGTGCCCTTGAATGCTCATAAACTTATTTTTTGTGCTGTTCTCACTTGTTATTTTTTCCAAATAAAACAAATATTTGTGCCGCAAATTGAGTGTTTATTTGACCTCCTCCTGACTCTGATTGGTTGTTTTCGTTCAGGGGTGGTGGATTCTTGCAAATGACATTAGGAGCAGTAGGAGGAGCCAGAGGAACCTGTTTTTTCACAGATTATCTGTCTCATGTACTACTGCCAGGATATAGTGACAGTTTCAGCAAATATGCCAGAAAGTTATTTTTGTAAAAGTTACCTACTGAACCTTTAACATGTTAGTTGCTGCGGTTCTGCGACATAAAATTACTGTTTTTGTCAAAGGAGTTAGGTGGTGGCTTTGGAGAGAGCGATATAAGGCTTCAGTATCACATCGGAAAGGCTGTCTGACGGCAAAGTAGGGCGGTGAAAATATTCGAAATATAGCGAACACTTAAACTGATAGCTTTTTTGGGCCTTTTATAGGTAGCTAAAATACCTTTTGTTGCTGCCTACAGTTGCTGCCACAGCAGTGCATTGCTTAGCTTCCATGCTGGTACTCCTGTCTGCTTCTCCAAACTGGGGGCATGCCAACCTCCGTCTAAAGATTGTAAATCTGGGTTTTTTTTTATAGCTTTGGTATTTTCGATACTATCGAATGTATAATTAGTGGAGATCGTATCATTTTAAACACGTGGTGTCGAAAAAGTATCAATACTTTTGACAACCTTAGTCAGGATGTAAAGAGAATTTCAACAAATATAACAAAAAATGCTTGTGAAATGCATTACCTACCCAACAGTTAAGGAAATACAATTTTTAAAAAAACAACAATAACAACATAGTAACTTACACAATTGTGTATAAGTGTGTTCTAAATTAATATGGTCAACCAGTGGCCATTTTTCTTCCCATCTTGAACGGTGCCACATTTGTTCGTCCTTTTCCCTTGAGGTCCTGTGACTTTTGTTGCTACTAATGTCCAATCTTGTCATTTTATTACATTGCTATTTGGCATGTTAGGACCTCTCCAGCTTCTGTAATGGTAAAAGTGGGAAAGTGGGAAAACTGACTAAGGCTACTGATCCTTAGTCAGTTTTCCCACTTTGACCATTACAGAAGCTGGAGAGGTCCAAACATGTTAAATAACAATCTCCCAGGCTGATCCACAGGATCAGTATCGGGGCAGACCCGGGTATATTTTAATGGATCATCTTCGGCTAAAATAATTATCGGAATTATCAGTAGAAAGAAAGTAGTTCCTACATGAAACTGCTCACAACAAATCTGTGGATTATCTTGAGTAACCGGGTCATGATTACTGGAAAGAGACATTGCTGTTGAGTTTTTCTAATGTAATTTGAGCACCACAAGCCATATAGTCCCATTATAATCACAAAAGGGAGACATCGCTACAGCTGATATCACCAAACCTCAGCAACTCAAACCAAAACAATCGAGATGGATAAATAGCATTACAGGTCAGAGGAAAAATATGGATTTTTGATTTTGGGGTGAACTGTCCCTTTAAGCATCACATTTTTCAAGTCAAGTATTGAACCACACTGAATCTCTTGTAGCTATAGATCTAGCGATCTGGATCCAATTTGTGAAAAAACGCTAATGATTTTCTGCCAATCACACATCAAGCATCTCATGTTGAAATGTGAAGGCCCAGCTGAGAAGAATCTTTCATTCACTGCAGTCTGATGGAGATAAAGTCAAGTACATGATTTCAAAAACTGTGAAGCTAATTAAAATTTTAACTTTCTCACTCGGTTCAAATTTCAACAAAATTGCTGAACACCATATTCAGATTTAGGCAAGAAATTCTACAGTTTGGTTTAACATTTGATCAAAACACAGCTGTTTACCAAACAAAATGGATGGCCCGGTCACGGGTGGCGATGATGGCCTGGCTGAGTACGAGGAGGGAGGGCTTCCCTCGGTTGCCTTTATTCATCATCAGGATCACGTAGAGTAGCCGATGGAAAACCCTCCGCAGGGACTGGACAACAGACATCAGTTTAGATTAGAAACATCCCTCTGTTATGACATTAAAGACAAATAATACTATAGATATCACCCATGCCTCAGGTTTAACCAGAATAAGATCACAATATATTGCAAATTTGAAAGCATTTAGTATATTTTATTTACACATAATATTTTTGTTTTATTTTCTTCTGTTACCCCCAGGTCGGGAACCACTGTCCTACTATTAGCTAGCCAGGCTCCAGGTTTGGAGATATTAATCCACCTCTGAGATTTCTGCTGCCTCTCAGTACAGTGGAGGTGAAAGGAATTGAATTGCTGCTTGAAGAAATAGTCTCAATGAAAACTGCTGACAGTGAGGTCTGTGGATTGTCCAGAGTAGCTGGGACATTATTCATGGATAGAGATGTGCTGAGTTTTTCATATGTAATTTAGCCACAAGCTATGTCGATATGATCTGCCATTATACAGTGTGCAATGTGCCGTCTGTTCCAAGTCTTTGGGAAGGACATGTGGTCTCTACATGTCACTACAAAGACGCAAAGTGAGGAAAGGTAGATAGATTCTAGCCACACTGATGCAACCAGAGAAAATGTTTAGCTAGCTGCTGCCTGAAGGTAGTATTTGAAAAAGATAGTAAACCAACAAGTCTGCGTACTATTGGCCTACCATGGACTAGGGCTGTCACAATATCAAATTGTCACTACACATTTATCATGGTCAAAAGAATTCACGATAACGATATTATCGCGATATCTATAGAAAATTTGAAAAAAAGTTTAGCTAGCTCTTAACTAGCTAAAAGCTAGCTAGTTACTGAATCGTGTTCTTCAATTTTACATTTTATGGCGAGTGGCAACCAGGTGCATTACCATCACCTACTATGACAAAGCACGAACGGAAGGAAAAGGAAATTATTTAATAGCCGCTGGATTATTTAGACAATCTTATCTTATGTGTTTTATTAACATGATAGATATTTAATTTTAAAAAATCACAATTATCGGCAATACCAGTATATCGCGACACCCCTACCATGGACCATGATTATCGGATCTTACTTCTTTCTGGTCTCCGTGTTTTGGCGAGCAGAGCAGCTGCAGGCCGTAAAAAGCCATCTCAGGAACACTCCTCAGCTTGGCGATATCTCTGTGCAGAAATAACACAACTGTCAGCTCTTTCGTATCCTGGATACATTCTTTAGCAAGACACAGAGAGAAGTAAGAAAACTCACTGTACAGCAGCAAAGGTTAGCTCTCCAATGACCGGCTCAAAGTAAAGCAGCTTACTGAAGATCTGCAGACAAAAAAGAAACAGGTTAACACCGTGGTGTGGTATGAAGTGGGAGTGATGATGATGGAATAATTTGTTACCTGCGTGCAGGTGCCAGCGCTCTGTGGTCTGTCTTTGAGTGGAAATGTCTGCAGGAGTCTGAGGAGGCTTTGAACCAAGAGAACCACAGCATCTCTGATCTTCATCAAGTCCTGGCCAGAGAAATGAAGCTCCTCTTCTTCCTCCTCTTCTTCTGCCTCATCCACTTCCATCTGAGGATAACAGTAACAGGCACAATCATTTCCAGATAACCTCTACACTGTATTTATTCCACCAAAGTCATTTTAATAATACATGATTTTGTACATCTCCATCTGTGTTAGATACAACACAGTGAACTTAACCAGATGTTGTGTAAAACATTTCAGTGTCCTTTGAAAATCTAGTGGAGACTAGAAACCTGCTGCTGATAGCTAATCCATCACAGTGATTTTTTTTAATTCTCAAAGATGCATTATCATTGGGCAGTCAAAAAGTTCCAAGAAAGGGCTATTCTGAAAATTCTTTGTGTATGAAAGTCTGTACCAAATTTGTGTGCCATCATATCTTATAATAGTGCAGTGGGTTGAGGTGATTTCTGATACAGGACTTTACCTCTGGAGTGTCTTTCCGCTGTGGTTTGGAGCGTTTGCCCTCTGCCTGAGAACTCTTCAGGCCATCCTTCTTGCGCTTCTTTCCAGAGTCCTGAGGCCAGCAGTGGGAGGTCAAGTCTGAACACGTGTCCAACAAAACCTCGTGGAAAACCTTGTTGGCGATGCTCCCTAGAAGCAATAAACACATACAGAAAGTCATCTCAAAAAACTGTTGTCAACCTTATATGGAAACTCTCAACAAAACAGAGGAATACACGGGTGGACTGTGCTGCAGACCCAGCAAGAAACCCCAACTTTACACATCATCAATAGAAGAGTATTATTTCACCATATGGAACGAGACAAGCAAAAAAAAAAAAAACACATGTAAGACTTGTGTGTTTAAATACTTTGATGTAAGAATGTAGATGATGAGACCAGGTAAATGATTTGTTGAGGTACTACTGTGTGCGAGGGAATAGGGATGGGGATTGTTAATTTTTACTGATATTGATACCATTTTCAAGACTGCTTAACGATCCACATCTTTATCGATACCACTATTGATTCTATTCATTTGGTGGAAAGACGAGACGACAATAAATTCTTAACACAACTGGTATTGCTTTTATTGTTTAACTGTGAGTCTGTGAATGTTTGAGTTCTGAGCAGAATGAAATTTGCCTAGCCTTCAATAAACACTGCTGACACTGGGCATTTATTTGAAAAGGAATACAGGACCCTTCAACATACTGTATAAAAAAGTAAAATAATATATTTATCAGCAGCAATAAATGTCCAACAATTTTTTTCAACAATAAAGATAGGGTCAGCTCGAGCTCACCCTATCTAAATGAATTAAGTTGGCGAATGTTAAACATATTTTGGCCTATCATTAAACACAACTCATTACTCAGCCCTCCAGATGTTCTTCTATGAGACAGAAGGCAAGTGACACATTTTTAATTTGGTAAAATGTGCTAAATATTGAAGACACTGTTTAGATTATGTTTCAGGTATTTCGTTTTTTCACACTAAAGTGTTGGTTAATGTCTGTACTGTCACTTTAAAAGATCGCATATTTTTGGATTATAATCAATTGGATTGTTATTGTCAAAGAACGCGACTTGCTGGAGGAAGTTGGGATGCGTGCACCATGCATGCCTTGGGTGGAGGAGGATGATTGTCCCACAACAGCAGCCGGAGTTGGCGGTATTCCGGCTCGAAGACAGTCGAAGGTACTGCATTTTGACTTTAACTGATGCTTTAGCATTGATATTGTGTTTCCCCCTTACAAGAAACTAACTTAGAAGATAAATGGCATTTCACTTCCTCCTTATCTTTGGCTTTACTGAAATGAAGCCAAGCCTTTGAGCGCTTCGCACGTTCAGCCATCCTAGCAAGCAACCAACGGACCAAATGAAAAATGAAGCGAACAAGGGTGTGACGCATTTCAATTCTTCTTCATTTAGTTTCATCTCTTCATCGTTTAGTTTAACGGCGGTTGGCAGGCAATTCAGTTGAATTCAAAGAAGGACAGCACGGCCACCAGAGACTTGACCGACACCCCGCTCTCCCCGAGAGTCGCCCAGATACTCTGCAGTGCAACATGGGAGACAGCTAGAGCTTACTGCTGCTATCCGACAGGAAAAAAGATACTTAGCAGACTAGATTGGTTTTCTACCCTTCAGAGAGCCACTAGTTTCAGTACATTTCAATACACTATAAAATCTTATTTTTGTATTCATTTATTTGTTTGCACATTCAAAATGCAACTATTACAAAAGATAAACTTAGACACACTTACCTACATATGCTCACATATATTCATGAATCAAAAGTCAACAAAGGCCTATGCAGAGGAGGTAAGAAGCTAAAAGCTTATACAAATACCTCTCCCAAAAACAATATACAGCATAAGAAGGACTGGATTCAATTAAACAATCAACTGCAAAAAACAGCATAATGTTTGCTTTGCGTCAGTTTTTATATGAGAATGCAGTGCTTTAAAGCCCACTGTCTGAATGTTTTGTGACAGTTCACATTGAGCCTCAAGAATCAGTAGATTTCAATTCTTCTTCATTTAGTTTCATCTGTTCATCGTTTAGTTTAACGGCGGTTGGCAGGCAATTCAGTTGAATTCAAAAACTTTATTAGAGAATCGATCTATGTTTGTGCACCTGTGATTTGATTTAAATGACATGTCTCTCGTCTCTTGGGACATAATGTTACGTTATAGGACCCGCTAGTCTCGATAAGTTGACCCTAATTATTTTCGGGTTTTGAGAAATTTGGAACCAGGTCCTTATAGAACCGGGTCTCGATCCCCCATCCCAATGTGAGCAGCCCTGAAGTTATTCATGAAGGGAACAGCTTGTGAACTTAAAGGTTCACTGTGGAGTTTTTGACCTCTAGTAGCTCTATGGAGCAGTTTATTTATTAGTGGGTTTATCTTGTGCACATGCATGTGTATGCGGGTGAGATTGTAGGCAAGGTTTTTGTGCTGCAGCTTGGTCTCTGGGGGAATCCATGCTTTGACCGGGTGCAGCAATATTTCATTGCGACGTACGATATGCAAAACAACGTAATCGATGTCATCAATTAGGTCGATGACTCGCCCCAGCCCTTCTAGTAAACATTAATGTAAACAATGCTGGATTTAAAATACTTACAAAAATCAGCTTTGCAAATGTTTTATAAGGAAGGAAATGCATTCAACAGGTTTGTTAGACTTTAAGGATACACACAGTGTGTTTTGGTGAATAACAAAACTCCACTGGGCACCTTAAACCTCACCAGTAAAAACATTAGTTAAAAGCATAGGTAGTTAAAGGATAACTCTATTGCGACATTTTCAGTTGATAACACTAGTCAGAGCAATGTTATGTTATAGGGAAAAAGAAGGCGAGCAGTAACATTATTACCCAAACTGTCCATTGTAAACCTCCCTCAGTTTAAAGATCCACTTCCTGCAGCTTTGGCCTACTGTACTTATTGTAGTTGAGCGCACTCATGGTTTCCCAACATTTCAGTTGAGGTCTCTTTCAGTTTGATCTCAAAATAAAGTGGTTTAGATAATCTGGATAAACTGTTGGTTTATTTAGAAAATTTCTGATGGTCTGTGTTTTCTTGACCCATCAGCCTTTGTAGTGATGTCACCGTGTTCCCAGATCTCAGCAATTAACTTGATGAGTACAATGTTATTATAACCGAACAGAAATGATAGCCAGAGCTACAAAAATATGACCTATGAAGTTTTTAACCAGAATTATCTGTGAAGTGGAAAATCCAATCTGCTTTCTGGGAATACATAATAGGCACTAACGATACAATGGGTAACGAGTCATGCACAAGCAGTTAAGTGAAAAGACAAGTTATACAGTATCTACTCACTGTTTAAACCTTATTTCTACAGTTTTAACAAATGTGACTTTGTGGCTGCACTGAAACTATATGCAGACCTTCTCCAGTGTGTATTTCTCAGATTGCCTCACCTGGGATTCCCAGCAGCAGCAGGTAGAGTGAGGCAGCGTGCAGACTGCTCACTCTCTGCTGGACGTTGGCCGCTTTGGCTTTTCCTGCCAGGACAAAGAAGGACAGCACGGCCACCAGAGACTTGACCGACACCCCGCTCTCCCCGAGAGTCGCCCAGATACTCTGCAGTGCAACATGGGAGACAGCTAGAGCTTACTGCTGCTATCAGACAGGAAAAAAGATACTTAGCAGAATAGATTGATTTTCTACCCTTCAGAGAGCCACTAGTTTCAGTACATTTCAATACACTATAAAATCTTATTTTTGTATTCATTTATTTGTTTGCACATTCAAAATGCAACTATTACAAAAGATAAACTTAGACACACTTACCTACATATGCTCACATATATTCATGAATCAAAAGTCAACAAAGGCCTATGCAGAGGAGGTAAGAAGCTAAAAGCTTATACAAATACCTCTCCCAAAAACAATATACAGCATAAGAAGGACTGGATTCAATTAAACAATCAACTGCAAAAAACAGCATAATGTTTGCTTTGCGTCAGTTTTTATATGAGAATGCAGTGCTTTAAAGCCCACTGTCTGAATGTTTTGTGACAGTTCACATTGAACCTCAAGAATCAGTAGATGCGTGGCCTCCAAGTTCAGGTCAGCATGCCTTCAACCTCCAAGTTTAAAATGGAAAGATATTGGTGGTGTAGCCTATTTAATGTAAATGAAGCAGATGAAAGTCATTGTTGTAGAATGCAAAACCAATCAACCTATGTTATTCTCACTCTTTATTATTATTAACTCCTTCCACATTTTTCAATGTAGAAACTTAATTCAAACATCAAAACATTCAGCTCAATTATTCCATTATTGTTATTACTTTTATCATTCGTACCTTTCATACTTTTCAAAACATTCAACATTTTCCGGGAAATTTTCCTCATTCAAATGAACGGTCGGAATGTTCAAAATTGAACATTTTCCCACTTTTTCATGCATTTTTCAATTCTATCTACTCATTCATACTTTCAGCTACAAACTCCAACTAAATCCCATTAAAACTAGGTTTGGGTGGTATTAGAGGTATTACGGTATACCAGGGTATTTAGAAATCCCAAAGGTATGATTTTCAATACCGTCAAAAATACAGACGCTCCTCTTTCTGGTGGATCGATCATATTGGCTCTTAGATCGTTTAATTTCTGAATAGGTCGCTAAATTTGTCACTTTTTAGAAACAAAGTCGCTAAGGGGGTCTGAAAAGTCGCTAAATCTAGCGAGAAAGTCGCCAAATTGTTAACACTGTGTGTGTGTGTGTGTGTGTGTGTGTGTGTGTGTGTGTGTGTGTGTGTGTGTGTGTGTGTGTATAAAGAGGAGCTGCCTGGGACCCGCCCACGGTGAAACTAACGAGAGGACAGAAGCAGCACGACCAGAAATGACAGCAAAATGTGTGTCAGCATTGTATTTTTTGTTCATTCGGCTTAGGCACTGTGAAAAAACGCATAAGCGCTGCGCCCCAAGCATTATAATGGTGGGAAAACCCTGCTGTTTATTCTGGCATCATGTTGGCTAAAATGATGGTGACATTCTTATGTAAACAAATACGCATGTAAACACCGCGGGCAATACCAAGGTCAGCAAAAACGGTCGAGGTCATGTCCACATATCGTAAAATAAGTCAATAACGTAATTATCGCAACAGGCCTCGTCTGGACTCCATAAAAACGTAGAGAGAAGGTTACATCACTGTCTCCGTCTCTCCGATTTTACAGTCAGTTAGGATTTTAAAACTCCTGTAGTGTGAGCCAAGCTTAACGCCGCTCCCTCTCACTCTAGCTCAACCACCGGTGCTCTCTCTATCTCGCTCATTGAGCCGGCGTCAAATTGAATGGTGTGTTTGCAAACAGCAACCGACAAATCTTACTCATTCTACCTTTCAGTTTCATGCAGTTTTTTTTGCCCCTCTCAGAGTTTTGCATCAGTGTGTGTGGGACGGAATGTTCAGAGTCCCGGTAGCTCACCTGGTACAGGTGTACAAGGGTGAGTCTTTACCGCAGTGGCCAGGGTTTGAGTTCAACCCTTTGCTGCATGTCATCCCCCCTCTCTCTCCCACATTTCCTGTCTCTCTTAAGTGGTTCCTATCAAATTAAATCCTATTTTACGGACCTACAGATTTGATACTGAGCCTCCAAGTGACAGGAGTGCCAAGCAACTGCCACATAGACTCCAATGTTAACTGAAAACACAATTTTCAGGAGGGCGGCAGAAGAGGCAACTCACTCTGATTCTCACATTTAATTTAGACACTACAAACCAAATAAAATCTACTTCAATGCTCAGCAGACTCTTGTCTCTCACAGAATCAACATTCAGGCGATAGGAGTTACGGCCTTTCAGCTAGAAGCAGGACTAAAATCTCTATGAAATGAGCTCTCTGAGCCAGGAGTCACACACAGCAGTTACCATCGCTATGGCAACCTTTGACTGCAGCTGGGAACACACAGCTCATTGAGATGAGCTAATTACTGCAGTGTGTGTGTGCAGACACACACAAACACACACACAGGACTTTAACATTTTCACTTTTCAAGCATTTTTCAAGTCGTATATACTCATTCGTACTATCAGCCAGAAACTTCATTCAAACCTTAAAATGTTCCACATCTTTCATACATTGAGTTTTATTCAACTTTTAAATCTCATTCATAGTAATTAGACCCTTTCCCATTTTCCCAACTCTTCATACTTCTTCAGCTACATCTTCATACCAACACTAGGGTAGGTAATGCCTTTCAGAAGCATTGTTGAAATTCTCTTTCTATCCCGACAGCAATCAATAAATCAAATGTCCTGACACAAAAATAAAAAACATCTGGTATCTGTGGCTGTCGCAGGACTAATAAGCACGTCCAATTGGCTGGCCTACCTGCCTGTCTACCTATGTACATACCTGCCTACCTACGTGCACTCACTGCGCATGAAAATGTGTTTTGGAGGAGTGGCTTTAAGTTGGATACTTTCAAAATCTAGCTGTCTCTTGCTAGTTTCTGCAACATTACCTACCTGAGCTTTAAAGCCAGCAATGCAGTTTAGCATCAGCTTTTCAACATCCAGCATTCACACCGCAATTTCACATCTTTTCTATTTTTTTCCTGATTTTTAGACCCCTTATTTGACTAATAATAATATATAATGATAATTATTGGTTAAAGATCAGCATGAGACATCTAAAATGCACAAAAGTGTTAAGTCTTTGCACGTTGATTTTCTTAGCGAACTGGGTTAGAAAATTAAACCAAGCACAGCCTGTGAAAAAGAAAATCAGTCTAGAAACTTACAGTATTTGGAAAATGAGCAATAGAAATGTAAAATATACATGATTTCAAGCTAATAGAACATGCTAAACTGCCTGTACAGCCCTTTAAATAATCCTTCTCTTTGTGTTCCCTGGAGCAGAGGACAGTGTCTCTGTACTGGATCAGTTTTACCTGTGAAGCTCCATCTCTGCCTGCAAACTGTTGTTGGTCAGCAGCATGGGCGAGTAAACACTGGTACAGGGTTCTGAAGGCCTTGTCTCCACTGACTGTGAGTTTTTCCTCTGTGGTGTCATCCAGTGGTTTTCTCTCTGTGAACTCTAAGTCCCACACTGCGTCCACCCAGGCTGGAAATCACAACAGTTAGGCTATTACATTACCTGAAGTGAAACGATACCACAACAGACAGTATATCGGAACTTCATAACTCAGAAGAATTGTTTGAGGGTGAAAAGTTTCTCCATTTAAACCAACATTATGACTCAGATCAGAACAATGACATGTGTACCTTTTAAATTACACTACTCAAGAGCTATAGAAAGAGCTGCTAACACTTAAAGAACACCATCAGCAATCTGGTGATGCCATCTGTCTAAATGCTCTTTCAGAGGAATTTAAATAGGGTTGCAACTTGAACAACGTGATTATTTTCATTATCTATGGCCGAAAACGTTTTGCATATTGCCAGACAGATAATTAAGTAAACTTAATTGAGTGACAAATTCCTGAGTGTGACCCTCTCCTTGTTTTATGTATGCATGCATCTAGGATAACGCACCAGTTGGACAGACCGCAGTAACAACCCTACAAATGGAATCAGTATTTTCATTATCTATCAATCTGCCTATTATTTTCCAGATTTATCAATTAATCATTTGGCTGTAAAATGTCAGAAAAGCCCATTGCAGTTTCTCAAAGCCCATGGTGACATTATATGTCTTGCTTTGTCCCCCCAACAGTCTGAAGCCCAAAGATATCATCATTTGACAAAGAAAAACATCAAATCCTTACATTTGAGAAGAAGCATTTTTGTTAGAAAAGTGACGATTAAAACGATCAATCAATTACCAGAATTGTTAATTAATTTGTGACGGTTGACTAATTGATTAATCAATTAATTGTTTTAGCTCTACACCGTTAATCCCTGGACCCTTAACTCATTTTAAGAAAAGCACCACAGTAGATCCCTTCCAGGGTATGTGCTAGATGCTGCTGTATGTACTGAGTAGAAAATAACAATAGTGAAATTAAAATGTGGAGAATTAGAATGACAATATTAGGTGAATTAAGTACAATCAGAAAATATTATGTAAATATTAAATGTAATAAGGATATGGCCTGTGGATTGTAATGCATTATATTCAGTTAATGACAAGTTCATGTTCAAGTAACTAGGGTTGTAATACTGATACTAACGTTACTTAATACTAACTTAGTGTTGATGCTGTTTTTATATGGTGAGTTTATTCAATTTATCCTATATATTTAATTGCTGTCAATATGTAATTGTATTGTTTATGTTCATAATCAGTATACATACGTGCATCTGTTCCTATTATTAGCCTAATAACTATAGCCTATATAACTTATGTGGAAAACCTTGCGCCAAACCCAGTTTATGAACTTGCCAATTTAACGTTGCCTCGTTTAAGCGTCTTTAAGTCTTGGTAACGTTACAACATGGCTCTAACACCTTTAGGCGTAACTACGAACATCCACTCTTCAATTCAGCAAATAGCTAACGTTAGCCTAATACAAAAGCTGGGCTGATGGACAGCTCAGCCCGCAGTGTGCGTAGACAGTTGTTTGCCGAATTCGCCACTGGCTCCCAACGAATCAGGTATAAGGTCTGATGTTTCGTTTTAACTATGTTTTGCTTCCAAAACAGGCGGCATTGGCTAATTTGCAAGATATGTGAATGGTATTTGGAGCGCTGTTTCTGTACACCAGGACAGGGCACAAAACCCGGGAAATAGCTAACTTTACCTTAGCAGTCAGTTTTACTTGACAAACAGCCAGGGCGGCCTAAAATATCCGAATTTATAGAACAGAGCAGGTCTGCTGCAACATACACAACATACACAATTTTACCTTCTGGAATTTCATTTAACTTCAGAAACTGCAGCGCAGATATCAAATCCATCTTGTTTATATTTTGAATCAGCCCGCGCGAAACAACAGACTTTTACGCTTGCGCAGAGAAAGAATTCTTCGCTAACTTCTCTCCTTTTCTCTTTCAGTTTTCATTACCGCCATCTTCTGGTCTGGAGTATAGCCATAGCCCTTACATTGACTTCTTATTACTGATACTAATACTGCTTCTATACCATAGACTGTATCCATGCTCTATACTCTTTGGTATAGCCTGTTAGTCAGTTAACTCCACCCAAGTGGCAACTACCCATGGATGTTTGATTTTTTTCTCTTTATTGAACACAAAAGTTCAAACAGGCATCCTGTGGAACATGACTTTAGTTCATTCCAATACAACTGAGAGCCTCAAATACTGAAAAAAATCAAAT
Organism: Siniperca chuatsi; assembly: GCF_020085105.1. Lineage (NCBI taxonomy): Eukaryota > Metazoa > Chordata > Actinopteri > Centrarchiformes > Sinipercidae > Siniperca > Siniperca chuatsi. Next base: position 1,406,335 of record NC_058052.1, on the reverse strand, counting down.
AAATATCTTAAATTAAGAGGTAAAATGAGGAACTTATAATATGTTAAAAAAGAAAATAACACAAGATAAAGTGTAAAGCTGATGAAAATCTACAGGTATTTAAAAAAAGTGTTGTAATGATTCAACATCAGCCTTAACAAAATGTGCAATACATTCAGTTTTGTTAATTCATCATCATTTACTCTCTGTTTGAGGGACTTTTACATTATTAACTTCACATAACCCATCATTCATATAAAGGATGACTTGACGCTATGACTTATTTCTTCACCCATCTACTGTATATCATTTTCGTATATAATGTTTGTTTTTGTGAGTAGCACAAAGGGAACTACAACTTAATCTCGTTATACAACCCTGTGTTATAAAATGATGAATACATCTAACTTGTACCTTAATCAGGACCACACATCAGTGTCACATCAGGGATGGCTGGACTGGGTCTACACATGGAGTGTGCTGGCAGATTCATAGAGATACAGCCCCACTTTTTGGTTTTGAGTTCATTAATGAAGGAAGTTAATTTTTAAAAGGAACATTGTAAATAGAACTTAGAGCAAAGCATTTGACAAAGTGACCCAATAGAAACTTCTTGAACAAATGTGAAACTTTCCCCATTTACATACACCTGGTATTAATAGGCTTTCTTCTTAGCTTGTTTCTGCCTGTATTGTGATCAAATTCAATGTGCAAATTAGGTGGGCAGAGCGGGTGGATTTGTCAACCAACACGGTAAACATATCAAGATACAGATCACATGTTAATACTAGGTGTTAATGTGATCTATATCTATCTTAGTTACACGTCTTCATGAATGAGAATCTGCTGAAATATGACCTACCACCTCAATGCCCTTACATTTTGATGGATTTTTCTGAAATTTTATTTTATATTTCAGATCACATTGCAAGTCAAAAAAGGTGGTAAATTGGTGATTATTAGTTCAGAGAATATGAATGACAAAAACAACAGATATATACTAATATGAAAGTGGGATATTTCTATGACATCCTGAGAAGTCACATTTAGATGCTTGTCAACATCTTAAACCAAGATTTTCTCCTTAAAATTCTTAAATAGTTTTAAAGCTAACAAATAAATTAGGATAATTATTTTCCATACTGTATGCATGACAACATATGACAATATAGATTCGGTATCTGCTTGTTACAACATTGAAGTACAACATGACTTAAAAACCATGGCCCCCAATGAAGTTAAAAAGGCTAAGCGGGGAACAGTGGACACCATGAAACCCCTATAAACTACTGATGGTAAACTCCTGCTAACACATCAATTCAGAATCAGAAATCAGAATCAGAAATACTTTATTGATCCCCGAAGGGAAGCCTGATGTCCTTTGTCGGCTCTTCCATCCCTCCTGCTGGACTTCAGTTCTGTGCCACTTGACCTCATTTCAACTCTTATTGTCGTACTGATGAGTTAAGGGCTCAATATGCTTCAAACAAACTAGTTCTTCTGAAGTATCGTTCAAACACGTCTAAAGGCAAAGTGGCAGAAATAGTGTGCACTATTTCTGCCACTTTGCCTTTAGACTGTAACTGTCAGACTGCTTTCAATGCAACCGCAAGGGGGCATAAGCCAGTGTTTTCTTGTGCCAGTCCCAAGTCTGGATAAATGCAGAGGGTTGTGTCAGGAAGGGCATTCGACGTAAAACACATGCCAAATTAAAAATGCGAATTGTGAAAATGACTTCCATACCGGATCGGTTCGGGGCCCGGGTTAACAACGGCCGCCACCGGTGCTGTTGACCTACAGGGTACCGGTGGAAACTGGACTACTGTTGGTCGAAGACGAAGAAGGAGAGGAGGAAGGTGTATTCGTAGGCAGAGAGAGAGAAGAGGAAAGCTAAGAATGTAGGACTGACAGTAGGGACTTTGAATGTTGGGACTATGACAGGGAAGGCTAGAGAGTTGATTGACATGATGCAGAGAAGGAAGGTGGACATACTGTGTGTCCAGGAGACCAGGTGGAAAGGTAGCAAGGCTAGAAGCTTAGGAGCAGGGTTCAAGTTGTTCTACCATGGGTCAGATAGGAAGAGAAACGGAGTAGGAGTTATCCTGAAAGACGAGTTTGTGAGGAATGTTCTAGAGGTGAAAAGAGTATCAGACAGGTTGATGAGTCTGAAGCTGGAAACTGAAGGGCTGATGTTCAGTGTTGTGATTGGTTCTGCCCCACAGGTGGGATGTGAGTTAGAAGAGAAGGAGAAATTCTGGAGTGAGTTAGATGAAGTGATGCAGAGCATCCCCAGAGGTGAGAGAGTGGTGATTGGTGCAGATTTCAATGGGCATGTAGGTGAAGGGAACCGAGGTGATGAGAATGTGATGGGCAGGTTTGGTCTTCAGGACAGGAACGCAGAAGGACAGATGGTGGTAGACTTTGCAAAGAGGATGGAAATGGCTGTAGTGAACACTTTCTTCCAGAAGAGGCAGGAACATAGGGTGACATATAAGAGCGGAGGTAGAAGCACTCAGGTGGACTACATCTTGTGTAGACGTTGTAATCTGAAAGAGACCAGTGACTGTAAAGTAGTGGTAGGGGAGAGTGTAGACAGACAACACAGGATGGTAGTGTGTAAAATGACTCTGGTGGTGAGGAAGATGAAGAGGACAAAGGCAGAGCAGAGGACGAAGTGGTGGAAGTTGAAAAAGGAAGAATGTCGTGCAGTTTTCAGGGAGGAGCTGAGACAGACTCTGGGTGGTCAGGAAGTGCTCCCAGATGACTGGACCACTACAGCTAATGTGATCAGGGAGAGGTAGGAGGGTACTCGGTGTGTCATCTGGAAAGAGGAAAGCGGACAAGGAGACTTGGTGGTGGAACGAGGAAGTGCAGGAGTGTATACAGAGAAAGAGGTTAGCTAAGAAGAAGTGGGACACTGAGAGGACTGAAGAGAGTAGACAGGAGTACAGGGAGATGCAGCGTAAGGTGAAGGTAGAGGTGGCAAAGGCCAAACAAAGAGCATATGAGGACTTGTATGCTAGGTTGGACACTAAAGAGGGAGAGGTGGATTTGTACAGGTTGACCAGACAAAGAGATAGAGATGGGAAGGATGTGCGGCATGTTAGGGTGATTAAAGATAAGGATGGAAATGTATTGACAGGTGCCAGGAGTGTGATGGGAAGATGGAAGGAGTACTTTGAAGAGTTGATGAATGAGGAAAATGAAAGGGAACGAAGAGTAGAAGAAGTGACTGGTGTGGAGCAGGAAGTAGCAAAGATTAGCAAGAGTGAAGTGAGGAGGACATTGAAGAGGATGAAGAGTGGAAAGGCAGTTGGTCCTGATGACATACCTGTGGAGGTATGGAAGTGTCTAGGAGAGGTGGCAGTAGAGTTTCTGACTAGTTTGTTTAACAAGATCTTGGAGAGTGAGAGGATGCCCGAGGAATGGAGGAGAAGTGTACTGGTGCCAATTTTTAAGAACAAGGGAGAAGCTGTGGCAACTACAGAGGAATAAAGCTGAAGAGCCATATAATGAAGTTGTGGAAAAGAGTAGTGGAAGCTAGGCTAAGGGCAGAGGTGAGCATTTGTGAGCAGCAATATGGTTTCCTGCCTAGAAAGAGTACAGCAGATGCAGTATTTGCTTTGAGGATGCTGATGGAGAAGTGCAGAGAAGGTCATAGGGAGTTGCATTGTGTCTTCGTAGATTTAGAGAAAGCGTATGACAGGGTGCCGAGAGAGGAGCTGTGGTATTGTATGAGGAAGTCTGGAGTGGCAGAGAAGTATGTTAGAGTGGTGCAGGACATGTATGAGAGCTGTAAGACCGTGGTGAGGTGTGCTGTAGGTGTGACACAGGAGTTCAAGGTGGAGGTGGGTCTGCATCAAGGATCAGCTCTGAGCCCCTTCTTGTTTGCTCTGGTGATGAACAGGCTGACAGATGAGGTTAGACAGGAATCCCCATGGACTATGATGTTTGCGGATGACATTGTGATTTGTAGTGAGAGCTGGGAGCAGGTGGAGGAAAATCTAGAGAGATGGAGGTCTGCTCTGGAAAACAGAGGAATGAAGCTCAGCCGCAGTAAGACAGAATACATGTGTGTTAATGAGAGGGACCCAGGTGGAACGGTGAGGTTACAGGGAGCAGAGGTGAAGAAGGTGCAGGACTTCAAGTACTTAGGGTCAACGGTTCAGAGCAATGGAGACTGTGGAAAAGAGGTGAAGAGGCGAGTGCAAGCAGGTTGGAACGGGTGGAGAAAAGTGTCAGGTGTGTTGTGTGATAAAAGAGTATCAGCAAGAATGAAAGGAAAAGTGTTCAAGACAGTGGTGAGACCAGCGATGTTGTACAGCTTAGAGACAGCGGCACTGAAGGAAAGACAAGAGGCAGAGCTGGAGGCAGCAGAGCTTAAGATGTTGAGGTTCTCTTTGGGAGTGACGAGGACAGACAGGATCAGGAATGAGGACATCAGAGGGACAGCTCATGTTAGATGTTTCGGAGATAAAGTCAGAGAGGACAGATTGAGGTGGTTTGGACATGTTCAGAGGAGAGACTGTGAATATATTGGTAGAAGGATGCTGAGGTTGGAGCTGCCAGGCAGGAGGTCTAGAGGAAGACCAAAGAGGAGATTTATGGATGTAGTGAAAGAGGACATGAAGTTAATTGGTGTGAGTGAAGAGGATGCAGAGGACAGGGTTAGATGGAGGCACATGATTCGCTGTGGCGACCCCTGAAAGGGAACAGCCGAAAGGAAAAGAAGAAGAAGAACTGTCAGACTGCTTTCAGAAAGTTACTAAAAATGTCAGGAGGGAGGGGATTGTAGATGCTGTTTGATGATCCAATAAGCACTCTATTTAAAGCATACTGACGCCTTTATGGTCGCAGTCTCTGGACCACCTTCCAGAAGAATACTGTCAGCTAAGCACGTCCATCTCTTTGTCCATGACCTCCACGTTATTCTCCAGGCTGTACGTGGCCCATTTGTTGAGTCGGCTGTAGAGAGGCAGTCCATTCTTTTCCCTGTAGAGATAGACACCAGTCACTCTGTTCCAGTTAGTGTTGCAGATAGGACTAGCACTCTGGTACTCAGCCAGTTGCTCCTTCTCTTCCTTCTCCAGTGCCACAAAGCCAAAGAAGCTCTTAATGTTCTCGGCAGCCAGGAGGCGGGCATGGACAGCTGCCGTGCGTCGGAACAGAGTCTTTTCGTTAGAGCGGTACTGAGACCAGTAGTCCTCCTGCTCGTAGCCAAGCGGAGAGGAGCAGCGCTTCATACACAGCATCAGGAATACCGCCAGAGACATTCCTGCCACCAGCAGCCAGCCTATCAGCTGAAAAGAACAAACAGTCGTGAAGTAAACACCTTGTGTAGGTTCTATAGCACTGGATCAGTTACATTTGTGTTTGCTGTTTGCATATTAATACCTTTGTCTGTGACACTCATCTTTATATCTGTCAATGAAAAGTGTTGTTTCACGACTGTCTGTGTTGTATTAGCAAAATCATTTCCTCTGTGAATGCTTCATTTCCTGTGTATTACTGTGTGCTTTAGCAGAAAGGCAGAAAAGTCAGACTTCACCTTCAACATGGAAATAAGCTAAATAAAGTGCACTTATATAATGCAAATACACTGAAAAAGGTATGAAATATGACTTTTTTTTCTTAGTCATCATAAAAATCAACACTTCAAAGAATAAGGCTGGTAATATTCTAGATTTTTCTTATTGTAAACAAAATTCCATATGAAGACCCAAACCAACAATGTGCTGACCACTGTAGTTTCTAACAAATGTTACTCAAACATGAAGAAATTGTGTGTGTGTGTGTGTGTGTGTGTGTGTGTGTTGGGGACTATTTTCAGTGACAGATTAAACCACTTTTGGTGTGGACACAGTGTGTGTGTTCATGGTGATGAAGGAACACATCACCCAGTGCAACGGTGTGGCTCATTGATGTGTTTTTAATAGTTTCTGGACAACAATGGAGCTCAGAGTAATACCTGTTAGTAGACACTTTCATCGTTGGTTTGACTCTGTACATGGGATTTGTTGACAAGAAGAAAAATGTAGAATATTAACACTTATCCTTAAAATGAACAGTGTGACATTTTTTGTTAGCTGTCTTACCCAGAATCAGATTGAGAACATCATTATCAGTTTCATCTCTTTGTATCCAGCATAGAGATACAGTACAGGTCCAGGATGTGTTTATCCTATCTTAGCAGCACATATGGAAGCAGGGGGAAACTGCTAGCCTCACTCCATCAAATTAGGACAAAAAAGGTACACAACTTAACTTTCTGACTGAGCTAGGCGTCCCTCTGCTTAGTCTTTGTGTAACTGGGCTGAATATATCCTGGACCAACAGGACCCAGAGGTAAAACTGATGAACTTACTGTGAGCTTCACACAGTGACATCATGTAATTCCCACCACAACTGCAACTTGAGCGGAGGTCTAATCAGCCACAGTAATTGAAAACACCTGTGTGGGTGTGCAAGGCCTTTAAGGAAAAATGTCCCTGTAATAGTTCCACAGCTAATAATTAAATCACAGTGACTACATACTATAATAAGTGGACAGTCATAAGTCATTGCTCCACATGTACTGAAAATACAGTTAGTTTATATAAAGGAATAGTTCAACATTCGTTTCTGACAGAGATTTACTGAAAACTATAGTAACAAGCTAGATGCTGAAACTATTTCTTGTCCAACAACAGCAGGGTGCAGTGACTGCCACAGCGCAGCCTCCTTAAGTATTGTCTTCACAGTGAGAATGCCAGGTTTGGTACCATTGTGCCAAAACCAAAACCTGTACTCACTGATCGTATCTGGCAAGCTGCGCTGTAGACGGAGATGCTACACAGAAGTGCTGAGCGGATGGATACACTGTTGTTCACCAAAAAATAGTTCTGGCACGTAACCTCCTAAATCCACAAAGTATCATTTTTACATTTCTGTTTGTGTACAGATTAAGCAAAGAAGCTACAACAAGTTCATTAGCTTTAGAGGTGTTGATAGGTGTATTTTTGAATTTTGGAGATAGCCAGGCTAGCTGTTTCCACCTACCTTCTGTCCTTATGCTAAGCTAGGCTAACCACATCCTGACTCCAGCTCTGTACGTAACGAACAGACACAAGATTGGTATGAATCTTCTCACTTAACATAGCTGGCATTGATTTTCTTCTTGATATTTTACATTTCCTCTTTATGTGCAGCTATAATAACTACACTAAACCAATGTCTATCGAACACACAAGAGGTAAAACTAAGACAGACCTGCAAAAACAAAACATGAAGTACTCCACTACCTGAGATTCATATTTCATTCGCCGCTCAATTTCAGCCCAGAAGCCTTGCAGCTCCAGTGGAACAGTTCCTTGACATGGGAATTTCGCCATGACCTCTGACTCCTGATCTGAGGGGAAGCCCTCCAGCGTACTGGGGTCAACAAACTCGCTGAGGGCACATGTGTACGCCTGGCCCTGCAGCAAAGAGATAACCACCCACGTTAGCGGAGCCACCACAGCTCGACCAATGATGGTTCCCAGCAGTGCAAAGGCTGTGGCTGCCGACAGCTTCCGGCACTTTCTGAGCCGACACTCGGACACCAGGTCCCAGGTGTTCTTGTTCATCATTATTCCTACGAGGAAAAATGCCAGCGCTGGAACACCAATGGCAGCCAGGCCATAGCGATAGTTCCTTCCAGAGGAACATGGACAGTTAAAGGCAAAAACATTGTACGCAGTCTGGCTGGCCACAGTGCCCAGAGCGATTAGACCATTGAAGATCATCACATCTTTACTCTTGAAGAAGAGGGACACAAACTTAAAGTTCTCTGTGACGAGTGCAGCAGCAGCCATGTTGGGATGTTATGTCTTTACTGAGAATAATACCGAAGAGCGGGTGAGTTTGGCTTACAGCAACGTCAGGCTGTAGAGAAAGAAAGAAAAGGTAAATAAATAAATAAGAAACTTGTTTAAAAGAAACATCTGTTTCAAACAAACACACTGCTTTCATCATTACAGTAGTCTGAAGTGTAATGAATGGATGCAGTTTACTTGCAGAAAATAAGTATTACACTTAAGTCATGCTTGTGGCATCTTAAAAATATAGCTTTCCATTTGACTGAAAACAAAGAGCCACTATGGAATGCAGTCATGCAAACTCACGCTCTGGCAGTGTCCTGAGGCGGGACATATGACTCAGCCTTTATAATCCATTAGAAACATCCAGTGCAATGACATCTCAGGAAAAACGGGGAAAAATATGTTGATTCCAAAATGTAAAATCAACTTTATACATGTATAGCTGAAAAGAGAGGTCTCTCTTTTTGCATGCAACTTTGAGTCTGTGTTCGCAATCTGGCAGCAGGGATTTCTCGCCGTCAGGAACTGCCCTCCAGTTTCCTCCCCAGTGGAAAAAAAAATGGGTCTGCAAGTGAAAACATGTGGTGCAGCTCACAGAGCAATATGGCGACAAAGCAGGGCAGCCCTGTATGAATCACACATCAGGAACATGATTCACAGTTACAGACACACCCTCAACAGGCCACTAACCTGGCCTGAGTTTGAGGATATTGATTGATCCAGATTAAGTTTTATTAAGAATTTCAAAAAAAGTTTAAGAATTTTTTTGAAAACAGGTGCAAGATATATAGATACTGGTGAAATGAGTGTAGAAACATAACAAATGCAGGGACCACTACGACCTGCAAGACGAGGGTCACGTGACCTATGAAGACAGCTGGAGGCAAATTTTCGGTAGCCTTGCTAGCTTGTCTACATGTACTGTTAGAAGGTAATGATAAGGAAGGTTACTTTCTAATTTCTGTATTACATTTCTATTCACACAGAATTTTCCCTCAAATTCTTTAATGCGCTTCCACCACCTCTGTTCAGAAGATAATAAAGAGGGCACAGCTCAGTGGTATTGCAGTAAAACACAACAAATTTTCTAATTTTCAATAATTCATTTCCATTGGTATCTGTCCATTGTACATTTTTAAAAACAAAAACTCATAAATCAACATCATCAAATCCAAAGCCAGTGTGGTTTCTAAGATAAAAGAGTTATAACAGCTCTCACGGCCAATAGTGGTCAGCAAGCAGAGTAGCTTATTAGCACTAGTGCTAGCTTGGCTACCCCCACCGGCTACATGACTCTCTCCTTGCAGGTCCTAGGAGTCCCTTGAAAGTCTCTCAACGAATACAGATGCTTCCATAAAGGTGCAGGATACAATGGAGCAATGACATCCTATCATGTTCTGTGACATGTAAAAAATGCAGAGCAGGCCCTGTCCCAACAGCTACTTCTGTTTAGTCATTTTGCAAATTTTTGCTCTTTTTCCTGTTTTTTCAGTTATTTACATCTGTCATTTCAGATACCCGCCGTTCTGCCCTGTAGTTGCCCTCAGTGTATTCCGCCAATCCCAGCCACCCAATCCCCTCACCCACCAGCACACCTGTTCCCCATTCCCTCGTTATCTCCCCTATATACCAGTTCTCTTTCCCCAGTCATTTGCCAGATCGTCTAATATACTACCAAGTCTTAGCATTCCAGCGTACGTTCCTGTTTCTTGGCTGCCTGTTCCTGACCATAGCCTGTTGCCGGTTTCACCTGACTCTAGCATATTAACATATGCATTCACACAATCGGCGATTTTTTGCAAGCTGTCCTTCCTGCATTTAGCAGCTGCAGCTGTGTTGCTTTTAGCCTGGATTATGTGTTTAACTTCTTTGTATTCCTCTAATATTATAGTTAGTATGCTCTTAATTTGTAAAATATGCCGCTCTGCTGCCAGTAAACTTGTCCATGTTCGCGATTGGTCATATGCTGCAAACACCGCCCCTTTTATGTAAACGCACTCATAACTAGATTGGGAAACCCTGGGTTGACTTACCGAGTTGATAACCAGCGTCGTGTGCCCGCTTAGCCTGATTGCGGTTGTTAGGGTTAGTGAAGCCAAATAACGGAACGATAACCTGAGTATGTTGAACTTGCGTCATAGTATAGGCTCCAGGTTGATAAGAGCGGAGTTTGTGGGCTGTAAAACCAAAACAATCAACTAAAAGAGGCTAAAACACTCCATAACGTAGAGTTGGTGATAATTCTCTGTGGGTTTGTAACTATGAGCCACACCTTACACATAAATATAGTCATTTGATACATTGTTAATGTAAAGATATTTATTAGTGCATCTTAGCAAACTAAATAAAATAAAGTAGAAAAGAGAATCTTTGTGTGAATCTGTAAAGTTATTTGGTTCCAAATGTCCATTTGCATGTTTCCATCAATCTGTGTGGGTGAGTTCCATGTCAACAACCTATATGCAAAACCAGCCAGTCCAAACCCTAACATAATCAAATGACCCTTCCAACATGGTTTGCCCCTAAGAGCAACTATTTTTTAGTAGTCCAAAACAATGAAAGAATCAAGTCAAAGACCACCTGCATCATGATATAAACTTACAGAATATCATTTAGATACTGTACTTGACACATCCACACATACTTGTGCACATTTAGTGGTACAAAACATGTCATGTTAACTTTTGTTGTTCCAGACTCTTCAGCATTCAACATAGGAAGTGTAGTCATCACCACCACTGTCTCTGTTCAAAGATGGTCTGCTGGATGACCTTTGACCCCTTCCCAGTCCATGGTGTAACAGGGTTTAGTCTGATGTTCACAGACAGTTTGCCTGGGGGGCACTCTGAGCCAAAAGCTATAAGGAATGGATTATTCAAATCCTGTGAACATGCTCCTGCACATAGGCAGACGTGCAGAGCATTTGTACAGAGACATTCGCGTGGCTGTTTCTTTTAGACTTGTAAATACTTGGAGTATAATATTTACATTATTATTATGACCTACAGTTCCCCATAACACACTTCTGTTCATACACCAACAGAGAGGCTAACTTAGCATAATTTCAGCCTTAAGACCACGATGGACCTACGAACTCAACAGAAGCATCCCAGTGGGATGCTGGACTTTCAGAACATCTGGCAAGAATTTTCAAGTGACAGGTCATCACTTTACCATAAACCATTTAATAGCTTAAGATCTCTGCTGGTACACCCTAAAGATAGGGCCGCCCCTGAGAGGGGAGGGCTGTGACAGCCGCGAGAAACCCCCTCAGTATCCATTCATATTGGATAATTCCACACCTCACGATTTATGTCCAATGCCAGCGTTCCGTGCCATGCAGGAGCTGGCGTGTCCTTCACGTAGAGGCAGAAAGCAAGGGAGTGGAGGTGGGGTGGTGGATGGGTGTGTACCACCCCTGACCACGTCCGACAAACCAAACTATTGTTGTTGTATTGGTAAAATTGTTTTTGCCTTTTATTAACCACACCGACAAACTTTCCCTAACCTTATCCAACATTCTTGTGTGGCAATGGGGTTGGGGGAAGACGACATCAGTGAAACAGCAAGAGACTGAATGAACACCAGAAACAGACACTGCTCACAGCATCCACTGAGAAGAGGTCAAACGTCATCGAGGAGATCATTCACATCTGACACCATCTGTCCATCTTTGAACAGAGACAGAGGTTACCATCTCCAATCAAGTTCACGATTGGGTCCTGTAATGACACCTATGCCAGCTCCATTTGCTGAAGATCGTGCCATGCACATGAAGGTTCTGAATCATTAGTAAGTGGATCTTTAAGGTTAGACTTCAGTCTGGCTTTAGTAAAGCTTACTGCTACACTGAGGTAACCTACATCTAACATGTTGCTTAATGTTAGTGAATTGATCATCATGACATTCATCCTGCAGCTACACACCACAGAGTGTGTCCTAGACATCAGAGTATAAAGTCTTCCCGTCCCGGTCCTCCCAGGTAACACACATCCTGGGTCTGTGGGCTATCCTGGTGACGTCCAGTTCAGGTTTACTGTAGTACCATTTGTTGAGCAGCTGGTCCACCTGCTCCTGTTTTGATATCCCATGAAGTCTCTCTTCTTCTTCATCCTCCCACTGCTCTCTGGAATTTGTGATGAAGGGCGGGTGGGGAAGACGAAGTACAGCATCCTCCCTCATGTCCTCAAAGAACTGAACCACACATTTACGGGCGAAGTCACGAGCGTGCAGGACGCAAGTTTCGTCAAAGAGCTTCTGCTCCACGTCGAGGTAGTTGCTCCAGTAGCGCGTCTGCAGGGAGGTGGCGTGGTCGTCGAAACAGGGCTTGATGAGCCGTCCCAGTGCTCCCACTACAATCAGGAAGAGGAGGATGGACCAGCCAACTGCCTAGACAGGGTGAGGAAAGTTAGCTACACAAAGCCAACAAAAGCTATCAGTCATCTGGTGCAGTGACTGTGACGAGCCCACAAAGAGCCATCAGTCAGTAGCACCAATTATTCCTGATACTCCCACATATGGAGTGTGTGTGTGTGTGTGTGTGTGTGTGTGTGTGTGTGTGTGTGAGCCAGATCAGCAGATTTGTTTGACAACAGTTATAAATGACTAACATTGCAGTCTCAGTGTAGCCTCAAATGCTAAATGCACAGCTTGTCATTTAATGTGAAAGTCAGTTTTTGCAGGGTTGAGGATGGGCGCTATGTATATTTTGTGTTTGTTTGTTTTTCCTCGTACTACCAATGTTGAGATTTAAAGGGACAGTTCACCCCAAAATACATATTATTCCTCTTACCTGTAGTGATATTTATCCATCGATTTTTGGTGTGAGTTGCCGAGTTTTGGAGATATCGGCCGTAGAGATGTCTGTATTTTTTGAATATAATGGGACTATATGGCACTCAGCTTGTGGAGCTCAAAGTGGCAATTTAAAAAAAAACAACAAAAAACTCAACAGCAATGTCTCTTTACAGAAAAAAAAGACCCAGTTACTAAAGGTAATCCACAGATTTGTTGTGAGCAGTTTCATGGAGGAACTATCGGTAGAAAGAAAATAGTTACGGCCAATATCTCCAAAACTCAGCAACTCACACCAAAACAATCTAGATGGATAAACAGCTCTACAGGTAAGAGGAAAAATATATATTTTTGATTTTGGGGTGAACCGTTCCTTTAACACCTTCCTCAAGGATTAAAGGATAATTCTGGTTTATTTTAACTTGTTTTTGTTGCCTGGTCATTGATTATGAGTTATCAGTTATGACAACTTTGTAGTCACCATGTTAAAGGATAGTTTTCACATTTTTTCAAGTCTAATTTAATGTTGTAATCCTTAAGATTGCAGTCCAGGTTGATTTGGCGACACCTGTGGTTACTGGTGGTAGGCCTAACAGCAAGTGCAATTTAATACTACGGGTCACAGAATTATGGGGGGCAGAAGTCAGGAAATAATTGGCTCTCATTCTGTGAGCAACCGTGATCTGATGCACACGACATCTGCAGACTCTGAAGTCTGTGAACAGCAGGGCACAGTGAAAGAAGTTGGTTACCTCGCTGTGAAGCATGTTTACACAGAACGAAGACTGTGGATTTTGTCCCCCATCTCTTACATTGGAATAGCATAAGGAAGTGATCTCTCCACGGCCATTTGAAAAAATGTGAGCCTATCTTTAAATAACTGAGATCTGGGAACACAATGACATCACTACAAGAAAGTCAAACGGGTCAAGAAACATGAGATCAGACTATCAGACAGTTTGGAAACAACAGTTTATCCAGATGATCTAAACCACTTTATTACAACGCTTATAATTTGGCCACAGTGACTCCTGTTTTTCTCTGCCAGCTGGCTTTCAGTCAGTGACACACAGACTGCCTTAGAGCACTGTCACTTTCTGACATCGAACCTCCCTGCCCTGCTGAAGTGCCCTTTTATAAATCTCTATCTATCGAGGGTATGTCTCGGGACACCCCCAGGCTTAATTTTTGCCTTCATCCTGTATCACACCATTTAAGTGGCCCTCTGACCAGACCAGGTGTATGGGATAAATGAACCCTGACCCTGATCTGACAGAACACTCCACTGATTTTATATTATAAAGAGTTCGGTCTAGACCTGCTCTATAGGAAAAGTGCAATGAGTTAACTTCTGTTATGAATTGGCGCTATATAAATAACATTTTATTGAATTGATTGAAGGTCTTCATGGGGATAAAGGTACGTTGTAAAGATGTGTTTGTGTGTATGTATATGTATGCCTGCTGAGGTTGTAACAGCTTACTTGTGAATAACAGCGAACATAACGAGAGACTGCTTTGCGGAAAGAGCTGTTCGTGAAGATAATGTCCTCCTTGCAGGGCACTTTGGCCATGATTTTGATCACATCCAGACCTGTATTGTTGGGTAAACCTGAGGAAACATACCACATGATACACTGAACAGACCAAAAATGTGCTATAAGTAACAGTACAGATTCTTGTAAAAATACTCATTGAATATGTATTTCTGTATGTAGAATGTGTTTGCAGATACCTGAGAAGAGTGCAGGGTCTACACTAACACTGAAGGCACAGATGAAGATCTTTCCATCCAGCAAAGTGACCAGGATCCACACCATCGGTGCCAGCAGAGCCCTCTGGATCATGGATGAAAACAGGTACCTGCAGGAAGACATAAGACCAGTTTTCATCCTCGCATTTTCTATAGCTTGACCCTCAAATATCACCTTCAGCCTGTCACAGTCTCCTGCTACAAAAAAAAACTATGAGGGAAACACAGTAGCATAGTGTCATCAGCATATGCAGGAAAAATACATTCACAAATACATTTGAGCCATTTTGCTAAATGTGGTACTGGGCCATCTATAGTGCACAATGAATACTGGATTTAAAGCAATACGTCAATGTCTGCACGTCACAGACCTGGAGTCAGGATGTGGTTAACCTAGCTTAGCATAAAGACTGGAAGTAGCTGGAAACAGCTAGCCTGGCTCAAGAATAAGTTCAAGAATACACCTACTATACTAACACCTCTAAAGCTCGGTGATTAACATGTTTGTTTAATCCTTACTCCGTCAGCTTTCTGTCTGGGTCTTTGCTGCTTTTCTTTTCTGTTAATCTTTTCTGTTAAATCAGGTCAAAACAAAGACAAGAATTAAAAAAGGCTAACAGCATCTATTCAAGTCTAGCATATTTATCCAGTGGGGAGAAAATGATACTAACACTGGTATCAGATACAGTGACGATAGATGGCTAAGGTGAAATCATCTATCCTCACACCTCATCTCAATAGCCACTCACAAGAAATGCAAAAGAATATCCTTCGAGTATATCCTTATTTGAAAGTAAAGCATTAGCTCTACACACTCACTGTACCAAGTGCAGAATAAGGGACATCATCCTGACTTTGAGTTGGAGGCCTGTTTGCAAAAATCCACATCTTGGCCTGAGCATGAATACAACAGCTCTGCCATGAATTCTACTTTTAGATAATAATGTTCAGTTTTGATTGACACTGTCAGAGAGGTACTGACTGCCTTTAAGAGCAGGCTTAAAACACTATTATTCTCTGATGCCTTCTAATGTTGTGTTTATTGCCTGTATTTATTTATTTAAATTATTATCTTTCCCAGGATTGTCTGTTACTTTTCTTTCACATATCTCTTTTAAAGTCATTTTTTTCCTTTTAAATACATGCACTTCAAAATTGTATGAATTGTGCTATATGAATAAATTTGCCTTTGCCTCTCACAAAAAAGCAGTTGGGGCCCTTTGTTAGGTTTCAGATGTCTGAGTTGTAGCAGTTCCACCAAAGAGACATTTCTCCTCTAAACCTCTCACATGTGTTTGAGGCCTAAAGAGGTCAAATTATCCAATATCTTTGAAAACATACGCAGAGATTAGAGAAAAGTCCAAAAATGGATTTAAATGTGTGTATCAGGATTTGTTTTTTCTTTCTTTCTTCCCCCATTAATCATCTCACAGGCCCTCCGATTTATCTGGTGACCCTTTGGAGGGGTCCGACCCCTACGTTGGGAACCACTGGACTAAACTAGCTAACTGTATATAAAGCAGTTAAAACTAGCTCCACCTCGATCAGCTACAACAGTAAAATAAATATGGCCAGGATTCCAGAGGGTTCCGCCGTTAACTCCATCTTCATTGGACTAGACTGAATGAGGAAAATCAATAAGGGCTTTCACCTGCAATCCCCATGCACTTTATTATCATTGGTACTAATACTTTCAATCCACTGTGTACTCAAATGTAATAGTAAGAACTGTCTGTAATCCAAACAAGATGATGTGACACAGTCTTAGTAAATTAAAGAAGTAAATCTTTGACTCACTTAACCACCGCCGGATTTTTGGATCTGTTACCAATGGGTCTCATCCACTCGTCCATCATGACACCTGTATGTCGGTTGACCAGTACCCCCAGGAAGAACAGTATGATGGGCGGGACGATCATCACTCCCAGAGAGTACAGTTTGTTGTACTGAGGAAGGCACGGGCAGTTAAAGTCGAAGCTGGTGTAGAGCTTGACGCTGACCAAGGCCAGGATGATACAGATCCCATTGGAGATGGACTCAGAGTTGGACTGGAAGTACTGCAAGACTAACTTCAGACGCTCCATAGCTTAAATATACTGTAGGAAATGTTGAGGGTGGAAGTAGAAACAGCTGATCCAACTGCTGCTGCGGTTTTTAATTCACCCGGTGATGAAAACAGAAATAGTTCCAGCAGTAATTTACAGTGTTACAAAATGTTTTAGCTTTTGTGAAAATATGCTTTTAAGAAAATCTGTACATGAAGTCTGCTTATTCAATTTAAACCTGAAACAGTTCATCTCACCTCACAATACGAACTAATCTTTTGTGAAGAAATGTCTTAAATCCACAATTTAGCAGTCTCAGTAAACAAGCTGAGCTTCTGTGGGACGATAGCAGTTATGGAGTGAGACCTGCAGTGATCCAGAGAGTCTGAGAATGCATGAATACACCTGACCAGGTGACAGAGGGGCCACACCCTGCCTCACAGTTGAAGCAGCACTCACATCAAAGGCTTACATAGAGAACAAGCGCCACAGCAGTAGTTCCTGGTAGGGCTGGGCCTGAAACTCAAAGCATTTGGGACTGAACAGTAGATCAACCACCACTGTTGTGGTTGCACCAAAAAAGGTTTTAAATTTCATATCAAAAGGACATTCATAGTTTCGGCCTTCATTTCTTCTGGTTATGATCCGAAAGGTCAAGTATTAGGAGCAGTCAGATGATCAGATAGATTGATTCAAACCGAAGGTGAGAGCACTTGAAACATAACTAATAATCCGTCACTGAGCAGGAAAGCTGTGTGCTAAGCTACGATAAGTACAGCAGGTCTGTAAACTGATGGATGTTCACAGACAGGTTGAGTAATATTTTTACTGTTCACCTTCATTTTCTCTTCTGAATAAGTTTGACTAACCTGTTGGTTTGCTTACATACTGTCTGATCATTTTAGAAAAAAAATCTATTTATATAAATAGATGGATAGATCTATCTTCTAAGTGAGAACCCACCTAAAATAGAATAATAAAGTATAATAATACAAATAAAATACAGCCACAAGCGGCAATGATCGGGGTCCAAGCAGAGTTTCTTATTTAAATGACAAGAACAAAACTCCGGATTTTCTCTAAAATAATCCACCGTGGTCATCACTACATGCTGATGCTCTGTTGAGGTGTAGAAATCTACTTTCAGAAACATTTGATGTAGCTTATGACCGTCAGTGAAGACGTGTTTCACATGATTACATTTGTTGCTATTTTGATTTTTTTTTTTTAAAAATGGGTCGGCGTGTAAAAATGAAACGGATCAACGTTTTAAAGTTTCTTTAAGCACTTAAGATCAGGGAAATAGGTAGGTGATCCTGACTAAGTTTTGGGCCGATTGGCCCAGAGGTTTCTGGCAAGATGTTGAAAATAGGATTTTGAGAGAATTTTTTTATTTAAAATCGCAAAATTTGACATTTTCAGAGCAGACCAGATGCAGATTACTTGACAGATGAAAATGATGAATTTTGACTCCAGGCCAAGCCATTTGAGATAAGTGCGAAAACATAAACTGTATTATTACAGCGTCACCTCGTGTGTCCCAATGAGTCACTTTTTGTGTCTGAGCAGGTGGAATTTGCAACCCACCTGCCAATCTTGGTGACTTCTGGTCTCACGGTTTTGCAGAAACCTGCACAAACACTTTTAGCGGCGAAAAATAAAGAATAATGACAACAATTGGACTTCAGCAGCTGAAAGTTATCAAATCGTAGTTTATTTATATAAAAAGACATGAAAGAATGCGTATGCTTCAACTGAAAGTGCTTCGATTACAACCTCTTTAACGATAATGTGTTTTGAATGGCCAAATAAAAATCAGGACTAACCCGACTAGACCATGTCACTACAGCTTTGTCTCGATAAACAGATGCATAGACCCTGTGCATGTTAACAGTCAGGACAGTTGGAGTGAAGGTAAAAGAAGACTGTTAACAAAAATCACACTATGTGAGCAGCATCCTGAAAGTGAAGAAAGCATCCAACCCATCAGGTTCAATGGAAAAATCGCAGTCACTCTACTGCTCTGACTTCTAATCAAACATTTGGACTGCATTTCACAGGTGGAATGTGTTGTGGGTTTCACTGGCAGGCTCTACTGTCCAATGATGTTCTTAATGCCACCTTAAGGGAGAACATGAGAATCTGGGCACACTGAATCTTTTTTTCTTCATCTTTTGTCATGAAAATGATCAAAATGACTTAAAAAGGGTACAGCGGTTCAACACAACAGACTACGCCAACACCAAAACAGTACAACAAAAAAGCTCATTAAACAGAATACTACCAAGGCAGTTGAGAAAGTAAAGGACAAAAACAAACAAACAAAAAAACCACCATTCAAAGTCTACAAACAGCAGTTTGAGGATATTTTCACTGACAGCAGTTGTGAGTCATCTAGGTGCAGCTTTAGTTTTTCCAGAAGGACTGTGGTCAGAAGGTCACATCTCAATATTTCAAATGTTCTTAGGTCAACGTGACCTCTGACAACTCTTTGGCATCGTTCACTCTGAAGACTCCCACCTTCTCTTTCTTCATGCTCCCCTTTTCTTTGTCTGAAAATACAAATAATACTTTACTTCAGCTTACTAGTTAAACAGTGAAAAGACCACAGCCGACACCATGGTCAATACAGATAAGAGATGAATCACAATTTATACCTGCAAGTGGGTATCAAGGTAAATAGTAATATTGTCTTCTTTGGAAACTATGAGCAACAAACAAAATTCCATTCACCTCCGTTTCTGTACTGAGGTGGCAGCAGTACATCCTATTGTCAGTTTCCTCCAGAACTGAACCTACAGTAGTTCTTTCTGGCCAGGAACTATCGGGGCGGGGTTAGCAGCGCTGCGTGTTGCTCACTGCTCTCTTAAATCTGGTTTTAGTCCAATTTGTCTAATCGGTTGTTAGAGATTGGTTCAAAAATGGTTCTTCAGATTAAGTTGAAATGCAGACAGGAATGTGCAAAAGGGACTTTTGGTGTTTATTTTTGGCATTTGTGATGGTGGATCACTAAATAAAGACAACTCTGTTGGAATGACTAGGCTTTCTGGTTCTTCAGTTCAGTTCCTGGGGCTCAACAGTACATGGAACTATTTATTATAGGCGCTTCCAGAAAAACAACGCATGATGATTTCTTGATGATAACTATACAGATTGTGTTCTTGTTGGCTGTTTGGTGGGGCAGCCTAAATTAATAGCAATAATTTATTCTGCAAGTCCCCCTGAAAACTGCTGAATGGTGTGTCTCCTCACCCAGCAAGTCACTGCGATCCAGCAAAATCTCCAGGTCCTTGTCGCTGATCACCTTCCCCCTTGATGCTTTCACCTCCCTGAGGGACAACAGTTACAGCCAAATGTTGCTCTCAATCCATTTTTAGTTCTTCACATTCTCTAAATAATTAAACTTATTGGAGTAGAGGATGATTTCTTACTTCTCAGTGCCTCTGGCTTTGAGCAGCTCCATCAGCTCATCCAGATCAATGCAGCTTTTACTTTGGTTCAGCTCTGCCTTCCCGCCTTTGAACTTATCTATGGAGGAAAGAAACAAAAGAAATGAAACAATTAAAACATTTGGAAAATATTTTAGACCACCGTTGGTCCAGTGCTTGCAATTCAAAATGTGGTGCACGATAAGATCAAACTGGTTTGTGTCAGAGAAAATAATATTAATCTACGACTGCAGTGCATGGAGTGGTGGTGGTGGGGAATGAAGCCACTCACTCTTGTGGATGACCATCTGCTCCAGCTTCCTCTTGGCCGAGGCCCTCTCCAGGATCTTCTGGTCGATAGTGTTGGCTGTGACAAGGCGGTACACCACCACGGGTTTGGTTTGCCCGATGCGGTGACAGCGGTCCTGAGCCTGCAGGTCTGCCTGGGGGTTCTGAGAGGGGAAGGAACCATCACCACACACTGACTAAACACAATACATGTACAGGGAACGCATAGAATGGTAATGTTTCAGAAACAGGTCAATTAAACATGATTTTTAATCTGCACCCACCCAGTCACTGTCAAAGATGATGACAGTGTCGGCAGCTGTCAGGTTGATCCCAAGTCCTCCTGCTCTGGTGCTCAGCAGGAACAGGAACACCTCTGGATCTTGGGAAAACTTGGTCATCTGGGGGAGAACAAGAACCCGATGATGCAGTAGCATGGACGTGTCATAGTTCTAACAAATTAGGAAATTACAGAAACACTCTAAAGTCCAGCAGCAGAATGTGTCACATTATATAGAGAGTAAAGCATTTCTGCACCGTCGTCTTCACCTTGTCGTTTAAAACTCACATTTTCGTCTCGGTCGGAGTAGGACATGCTGCCATCCAGTCGGCTGTACTGGAAGCCCCGTAGATAACAGTAATCCATTAAAATATCCAAGATGGACGTCATCTGACTGAAGATCAGAACCTGGACCACAACAACCAACCAATCACACATACAAGTCAGAAATAAAGCAAAAGGTAACGCAGCAGCACCGTATCGAGCAGATCTAGAAACAATAACTTTCACACTACGCTGAGATTAGCTGAAAAATTAAATCACTGCGCTAATACATACTAAATCTCTTTACTGCATTTGTCAAGTCTTTGATATGCTGAGATTTACAATAACTATAACGGTTTTTACATCCTAACATATAAACCTACAACTGTTACTATTGGCACTGTTACCCTACACCCAGGGTATCTGCACATGTTTTAAGTACAAATTAATGACTTAAGACCTCTTTAATATCTCGAAAAGGAAAAAAATACCATTACCACATCAAACACAGTATACACCTTTGAGTTTTATTGAATTTGAATAACTGAAATATTCAGTGCACATTAACTTAACATAACCACCTTCTCATTAACAACAATAAAAACTATGGTGGTCTGGCAAAGCCTTCAGCTACCATCAGAGTGGCAGTGGTGGTATTCAGTCCACACTAATACCACACCGTGAAAATACTCCACTACAAGTAAAAGTCCTGCATTCAAAACCTTCCTTAAATTAAGGTATGAAAGTATTATCAGCAAAATGTACTTAAAGTATGAAAGTAAAAGTACTCAGTGCAGTAAAATGTTCCCTGTCAGTGTTTCCTCTTATATCTGGATTCATATTCCTGCTGCATTCATGTGTGTGCTGCATTTTACTGCTGTGGATGTTTCAGGTTGAGCTCATTTTAACTGCTTTATATACTGTTGAGTATTTTCATCTGCAGCAATGCATCATGGTCTATAAGATCATCATGGGCTGTCCTGTGAGAACCACGTATCTCATATTCGCAGTAGACAAACTAGCAGTAGCAGCGTACGACTCGATGGGCGTAGTACTTTTCAGAGTGCTAGCATAGCGCTTGTGCTTTCATGTAAGAATCCATGCTGACCATTGTTCCAAGTTTGAATGTTTTGCGACAAAGTTCACATAGCGCCTCATATGACTCGCTGGATCAGCATTACCATGGCTGAGCCTGCATTCCTTGCTCATGAAATTGAATGCCTCCCCTCCTACAATCCCAGCCATTTTTAGACCTTGAATATCAAAAACTAAATTTAAGGCGTTTTAAAACTTTAAGGATCCGTGGGGACCCTGCCTGCACCAATCTCTCTCACACACACACACACACACACACTCCCGCTACAGATGTTTGTTCTTAACACATGTTCATGCTTGTGCACACGAGACATGCAGAGGGAGAAGATACATACATACACACATTCTTTCTAGCGCGCACCCAGACAGGTGCACGCACACACACACACATACACACTCTCTCTCTCTCTCTTTCACACACAGGCACACACCCTTGTGTTCTTTAGTTAGATTTCATATTGTGTTATTTGCTTTTGTTTATCTTTTATTAAATGCTTATGTATAATTATGCTGGTTTCTCTAATGTTGCACAAGAGTGAGTAATTTCAACCTACTAGCTATTGGTGGTAATTTTGGTTATAGTTGTTAATGTAATTATTACAAATTGATAGTTTAGTGTATTTTATGAGACTGAATCAATTAATTAGCTGTCCTTTCCCCTTATTTAAGGGTGGTGCCCCTGAGGACTTTATTGAAGTTATTTCTGATTATCTGTGATCATTTTGATAGCCAAACTTAACTGATTGCATCTACACAAGTTGGTGTCCCTTTAACCATTTTGAATCCCAACTCTAGACAGTTTGAAAGACTTCATTAATCCTCCACTTTTGCTGATGAAGGGACATGTAGTTACACATTTGGTAACTGGTTTCACCTTATGTCCTCTTTTCTTCAGCGCTGGCAGAAGTCTGTCCAGTATGAGAAACTTTCCGGAGCTCTGCACCAGCTGTTCATCAATCTACAGGGAGGACAGCATAACGTACAGTACGAGAAGAAGGGAAACACAAAGACAATTAACTGGCACTCAAGGCAACTGTGCTTCTTTAATATCACTGCTGAAAAACACTGTTTATCTGCTTAATTCCTCTTCTTCATCTACCTTCATTCAGTTTGATTATAAATCAACACCATTGTACCGTTCCTGCTGAGAATCACAAACATTGGGAATACTCCTAAATTAAACAGCAGCTGTAGGTCATACATAGGACAGGTGACTGTGCATTACCTTGAACTCCTGAGTGGCAGGGTCGAGGGGGTACTCCACCAGGTAGGGGTGGTTACAGCATCTCTTTAGCAGCATGAGAATGTTCTGCAGCTTCAGGTTGATCTGGGCATCCAGCGGACTCTGGACGTCCAGCACTGGAGGGGAGCTGGAGGAGACCGGAGGAAGTGTGAGCAGATTCAAAGCCACAGGTTGTGCTTCTCATGCAACAGGGAGATCATTCTCCTCCAAAACATGGCAAAGTTTGTTAAACAACCAGCACTTTCAAAAAGGTTCCAACGTATCTCAACAGCTGAGAACAAAGACAGACTACTGAGCTCAATGAATACACACACGCAAAACTCACAAGTTGAGTAATGGCCTCCCCAGACAAGCATCACAATTATATTCCATTATTTGAGTCTGCAGCTGAGATGTGTGTAGGCAGTGCTGACCTCTGCTCGAGCTCCTTAGAGACCCTCTCCATATATTTCTCCAGCTCATACGGCGTGTCTCCATCTGTTTCACTGTAGTCCACCACCTTTCGACTGCGACGCTTTGGCCTGCCACTCGACGTCGACGCTACAGGAGCCTCCGTCTAAATAAACCAGACAATTTCAATCGCTTAGCTTTTACTGGCACTTTTTTTGGATGATGTCTAAACTGAGCATTTAAAAAAGTGACATACAGAAAATGACCCATACCATTATTAATACCTCATGTCAACCTAGAGACACTGATGTAAGCTGACAGAGGACGCGGCTGCACTGATAAGGCAGAGCGCAGCCACCTATTGCTTCAACGGTTTAAGCACTGTTCAAAGGCAGGTTTATTTGTATCACACCTTTCAACATCAAGACCATTCAAAGTGCTTTACATAAGACATAAAAAGACTTTAAGACAAAAAACAAAACAAAACACAAGGCGACTTATAAAAAACATCTAAATAAAACGTCTACTTCAGAGACCAACAGATAAAAATAATGTTTTGATAAGGATCACTATTAAACATGTTTTTTAATGAAGAAAAGAAATGTACAGAGTGGGACTTAAACCTATCAGCTAACATATACACAGATACATCTGCAATAAGCCAGTATCGATAAAGTGGCAACAGGTTCAAAAGACAGACTGAAAAAGATTCAGAGTCATTTTAGAATTGTCACAGTCTGTACAAAAGTACCATTCAAAACAAGTCTCTTACAGTGTGCCCAGGCCACGTCTTTTTGCAGACTGGTTGTATCTGCGGCCAGACCCTGTCACCGTATTAATGAATGCTACATGGCGTTACCTTTTCCTGGCCCAGCATCTTGCCGATGGTTTTGTTCACCACTGCGGTGTAAAAGGCCTCCTGTTTGGCTGTCAGAGGAGCGTAAACTATGATCTCCTTCTTAGGAGGAACCTCCAGCGTCACGTCTGACTTCAGCCTCCTCAGCAGGAACGGAGTCAGAATCTGAAACAAGACAAAACCTTGAAATGCACAGAAACCCTAACCCCAAGGAAGCCAATCCAAGTGCGTTATAGACACCATTTGATGAGAGTCCATCTACATGTAAACGGTACAGTAAATAATGTGGTATGTTTCTCATTTCGGAATGATGCATGTTTCTCTGCTTGACTATGGAGATGTCCTTTGTTCTCATGCTCCACCTTAAAAAAACTAATTGATGCATTTGTGTGTGTGTGTGTGTGTGTGTGTGTGTGTGTGTGTGTGAGAGAGAGAGAGAGAGAGAGAGAGAGATAGGCTGGTCCTCACTAAAAACAAAGAGAACTACACTATCATTTTATTGACAACGGTGTCCTGCAGAAGCTGCCTCAGTATATCATGTCTCTTCTCAAAGCAGATCTCAGGTCTGTTTAACTCTAGTTACCCCTCAGGTAAAGACTGAGCCAGGACAGACTGCATTCCACTATTTTGCACCTTATGAATTGAATAAATCAGAGGATTTTAAAACTTGAATGTGTCACCCCCACTGGCTGATTTTAAACGTATAACTTTGAATCTATTTCGTCTGTGATTGTCTCTGATGGGGTTTGTGCTTGTTTGTTTTTCCTTTTTCTCTGCTGTATTCAGGTCTCTCTTGCTAATCACAGTGCGAGTCTACACAGAGCCACCATACTAAACACACTTAAGGGGCGATCACACAGAGACGCACAGCTACAGGCGCGGCCGCTTCAAAAACGCCTTGGCAAAGCGAGTCAGCAAAACAGCTGACAACTTTTATACGCGTCTAAAAACCGCTAGAGAAAGGCGGTGCAAGAGGAGTGCCTGCCAGGTGCACTGTACCACAGGAAAACAAAGGTTTTGCGACGCATCTCTGTGTGATCGCCCCTTCAATCAATACATTAGAAAGTAAGTATAATAGTCTGTCATGATTGCACTGGGTGTTGATGGTGTGAAGGACTGACCTGGTGCAACATGCTCAGGATGTTCTGCTCGCGCTCAGCAGCCACCACACTCTCAACCTCACCGAGGGTGTCGATGTCAAACCACGACTCAAAGCTACACAGCAAACATGTCAACAAGAGGTTAAACCTGAGCAACGAGTTAAAGGTATCTACAGGAGATTACTGCAAATGATGGTGACTACGATGTCAATAGGTAAAAGCTTTTTATTTTTTTAAACTTCATTTAAGGATGGCACTTAGCATACATGTCAATGTGGCACTGTAGCTACATATTTAGCTATAGGCAAACATTAGCAAGTGCATTCTGTGTCATTTCATGCTGTATTCTGATTGGCTGGTTTGTAGACGTGGGTCACAGTGAGAAATTGGTCCTAAATTTCTGACGAATTTTGATGCAGACGATGATGTTTTTGGTCTCCGAAGCCTTGAATCAAAGTCTCAGTGAGATCTAGTAGCACTGTTTGGATTGATGACCAAACATTTCACCACGTTTCTCTCACAACTGTCAACTGTCACCCCCCCAAAAGAACACAGCGAGTAGAGGCTTTAACACCTGTACTCAAATGACTTGAACTATCAGTGAGAACGGGGTGGGCATGAGAATTCCACCCATGCCCCATTTTCCCTCCCTCATTTTACAGTGATGGAGAGGACCTTTAACTGGAGTTACAATAGTGTACTTCAGATATAAGAAAGACAAACAGGAGATAACTGACTTGTTTATTCATTCCTCCCTGTTAGTCTGCTGCTGTCTGCGGTTAAATTAACATTAATTAAGTGCTAACGAGCGTTTGACTACAACCAAATTAAACTCAGAGTGCTGATTTAAACATGACTTTGCCACTCATCCCGTCAGAATCAGTGGTCAACCAGTGGAAAGTGTAGATATGGCAGACTATTCCTGGATGGTTTGTTTCTCTGTGAATGTAATTTATATTTAAGTAATGTATGCAGCATATTTATGTGCTCAGAATATTTAATAGCTTCGGAAGTAAGTCAGCAAATTTGACCAGAAGTCTATAAATCTCTCATCAAAAGCATAATGGGACAGGAATGGTAACCTGTACAGTAAACACAGGAGCAAGCTGCTGAGGGCTGTCCCTCAGGCCAGTAAACCACAGGAAGTCGTTTATCCAACAGGCTTGCTATCTGTTTTTAAGGTGTAATTGTATTTTATTACTCAGACTACTCACACTTTCAGTGTTGTTATGTACTGCGTGTATGTTTTAATGAACTGGCAGATGGGCCAAAGACAAATTTTCACCTTGGTGGACAATAAAGTTGTATTCTATTCTATTCCCAACTGTTTAAATTAGTCTAAACCAACAATGCATTTGGCTGAAACTGGACACAGAGAGAAGTCCTGACTTATACTGGTTCATTACCACTTTTCCGTGTATCATGATCATTCTTATTTTCTGGTTTTGCTGTACAGAAGTCAGTGCATAATTTGATCCACAAAAAATGAATAAAAATCAAAACAATTGTGATGAGTTCTTCACAAGAAACTGTTCTGAGAGGCCATAACTCTGCGCAGCAGCAGTACCGTGATCAGCACTCAGTAATCAATAACTACAGAAATCACATGGCTGCATACCTCTTGAGGTCATCAAAGACCTCTGGCAGGAGGAAGTTGAGGAGGGACCAGAGCTCAGCCAGGTTGTTCTGCAGCGGCGTGCCCGTCAGCAGCAGCTTGTTGTCAGTGGGCAGCACCTTCAGCTCCCGCACCAGCCGACAGTTGAGGTTTTTTATCCTGTGGCCTTCGTCCACTATCAGGTACTTCCACTGGAAGTGCTGGAGCAGAAAACAGACGTGGCCTGGCTTCTCATACAATACTCACGACGACAGTAAAATAAGGCTTAAATAAGCTAATTATTTTTACAAAATTTCAAAAAAAGAGTGAAGGGTGCCTGCTATAACGTCCGCTAGCCTAAGATGTATTCAAATTGCTTGTTTTATTTGACCAACAGTCCAAAACGATTGTTTACAAATCACATGACAAAGAAAAAGCAGCAACTCATCACATTTAAGATTTAAGAAAATGTTCTAAAACGATTGACCAATTATCTCTTCTGTCGATCGCCTAGTCCACTAAAGGTTGCAGCTCCACAGTCAAATGTTGCTCTGCTGAATGTGGCTGCAGCTCGGAGATTCTGTAGCTGAGCAGCCGCCTTTCATGTGAAGACGCATTGCTTGTGACATATTACATGCACTTCGTTAGGCATTCATTACATGTAATCATGTCATCTTGCATGTCAAGACAATAACAATAATAATAATAAACTGATTTATACAGCGCCTTTCAAGGAGCCCAAGGACACTTTGCACAAAAAGGGGAGATAATGTCAAAGACCACAGGCCTGACTGAGCAGGTGAGCTCTGAGGAGGTTTTTAGAGATGGCCAGAGAAGGCACGTTGCAGATCCCTGATGGGAGGGAGCTCCAAAGGGTGGGGGCTTCAAGATATTTATGGTATTTTTGCAAGAAATTCAAAGATGTAAAGATGCAGAGACAAGACTCGGTCTGTAAAAGTGTATAGCCTGTGAACAATGAGGCAAAATGAGGTTTGACTCAGGGGCTTCTCCACTGATGATTCGAATCATCGATGTTTAGGGGGCAGCCCTAAAAGGGATGGAAGAGTTGCAAAACCTGGGATTTTTGCTGGTTTGAACTTCTTATGTACAAATACTAGCTGTGACAACATGAAGTCAACAAGGGAACAGTTCTTCATTCCATATAAAGTGTAAGGTGAACAGTGCGGGGGTGGGTCGCCTCTGATATAAAACAAGACCACTAAAGGAATCACTCAAAGTCATGCAGTTTCAAATTCTACTGACTGGCTCCAAGAGTTCAAGTAATGCATCATGAGAATACATTTTTCAGGACAACTTAACTACATACAAAACTTGCTATGAATACAAAATGACAATCTCAATATTATTTGACAAATCTTTTGTCCTTGGAAAACCTGCACGTTTTCATCATACGTAAAATGGTGAGCAGGGATCCTACCTGTAGGAACTTTCTGTCAATCATGGAGATCTCAAAGGAGGTGACGACCACAGGACACATGCTGAGGGGCCCCTGGGGCCTGTGGATCTGCTTCAGCAGCTTGGCCCTCTCTGGCTGGGGGCCGTGGTAAAGCAGCACAGACACCTGGGACAAACACATGACACTGCTCAGAATGCTGACCTACAGCAGATATAAACCCCATCAGTCCCAGCAGAGGGTCGGCGCCCCGCCCACTCTTTAAGTGAGGCTTGCACACAAACCCATTGGTCTATCTCACTGTCAATCAATAGCCCTGGTGCTTACAAGCAAAATGAGCCATCATGCTTGCTTGTAACCCCTCCTTGTGTGTTATTATGGCAATCCAAACATGTGAGCATCAAAGATTGGTTGCGTCCCATTCTACTTAATGGAGGCTGTGAAGAGTTGAAGCGTTGAGCCTGTTATTTGTTATAATGCTTCAGGAAATAAGTCAGTGTAGGAGTTGACCTTTGACCCCTGTGAAGTCAGAAAGATAAGACCTTGTTTGATTTGAGTAAAAGTTACTTTGAGGTCATCTTTGTTCTTTTACTTTATCGATTTTGGCCTATTCCATTTATTGGTAATGAGACTGTTGTAAGCCTGTAGTTCATAGTAAGGATGTCACGATACCAGAATTTTAAACTCCAATACAATACAATACAATACTCGATACCTCAGCAAAAAGGAAAAAGAGTCCTAGAACAGGATCATTTCTCGTTTTCTTACCAGCATGTAAGCTAAGCAATGCAATGTGGACGGGCAGCAACAAAATGTATTTTAGCCACCTGAAAAAATTTAAATCAGTTTGAGCGTACGCTATATTTAGAATATTTTCACTGCTTTACCTTGCTGTCAGACAGCCCTTTCCTACGGGAAACTGAAGCCATTAAATCCATATATACTCTCTCCAAAGCCACCAGACCCCGCCGACAAACAGTCATTTTAGCTACTCAAATCAAATAAATCTTCATTTTCAAATGGTCCTGGTTATTCTGAACAAAGGTGCAATACGTCCATATTTGACGCTAATGAGAGACTTAGAGAAGTAGCACAAAAACTGCTTTTGGCCTGGGACTGAAAGGGTTAAGACACCACTAACATGACATTTTCTTATCAGCGTTTGGATCAGAGAAATCATTTGAATGTAGCGTGAGACTCTTTTACTCAACAATACAATCCTGTCAGATCTTCAGTGAAGAGTAGCTGGCTTCACTGGTGAGCTGCATGCATTTTAGGGACCGGTCAGACAGCAGAGTCATTCAGACCTCCACGAGCCCGATGACACGGGGGTCATCTCAAAGACACGCCCTCCTACCTCTGGTGTGAAGCGCTTGAATTCGTTGATCCAGTTGGGCAGAGTGGAGAGAGGGGCCACCACCAGGAAGGGGCCCATCACTTTCTTTTCTATCATCATAGCAATGTGAGCGATGCACTGGATGGTCTTTCCCAGTCCCATCTCATCAGCCAGGATCCCGTTAATGCCGTTCTCCCACAGCATCTGCCAGCACAGAGGGAACAGCAGCAACGTTCAGCGGAGTCTCCTGTTGGAGACCGATGGGGCCTGTTCAATGTTTACCGGAGACCAGCATGCCTGGCTGACCGAAAATGATTAACTAGAAAACTATATCTATATACAAAGATATTGAAAACAGTTACACAATCAAGTATCTGCAGCTTGAATTCAATAAGTTATTGAGTGAATGAAGTAGAAAGCAGTCATGGGCAACACACAGCAGCCGCGTCACATCGTTTCATGCCCACAGCACACACCGAAGATCACACAGAGAGAAGTGTTGACGGTACAGTAGCCAGAGTGTGCCGGTCCAGGGAGCAGACGTGATGAAACTGCTGCTTTTCTGGTGGCAGCGCTGGGAAATAAGAGGCGGCACTGGTGTCACACACTGCTGCTGTGTGTTCCGCATCACAGTGCACAATCCTCTACATTTGTTATTTGGAGCGTGATGGACCTCTATGTTTACCGGGCAGGGAGGGTATAACCCTATACAAATGCATTATGGGAAGTGTAGGATCCACTGTTTTTCATGTTTGACCCATACTAGAAACTAAAAGTCTGCACATCTCCGTTGCATGGATTAAACCATTTGCTAATCTGTCCAGGGTTTTCTGTAATGTTTTATATATATCAGAGGTGAGACAACGACCACCTCTGCTAACATCATAACTAATAAATACACTTTTTAGAAATAAAACATAAACCTTCAGGAAAAAGTCAAACTGCTGTTTCACACAGCAAAAGTCTTCTAACTACACTGACCGTGAGGTGAGGGGTCAGGATCTGGGAACTATATCCTGAGGAGTCCCTGCTCTCTCTTACAAGTCTCCTAACTTTATGGAAGTGCAATACTAAATTGCTGGAGGTGCCCTTTAATAACACTGTAATGCCTGCTTTTTACTGCAGACAGATGTGCATCAAGGAGGAGAGATATGGCCTCACCGTCTGCCAAACTCTGAAACTCAGACGTTCTTAAAGTGCTCAGGAAACATGGAAACTCCATCTGCTGATGGAAGATCATGTTACATGATTGAAAGCTCCACAACCGCAACGGACCTTGAGTTGAGAGTTGTCAACTACTATTACTAAAAGGTCAAGAAGGAACTTTCAAACTCGACTTAATTTCAATCCGTTAAAAGGTTCTGAAATGTTTTACTAACTAACTAACTGGACTAAAAACACTGTGTACTTGGCAAACGAAAGGGAGGGACTCAAACAAACAATGAATAAATAATCACTTCCCACAATCCCATGTGGGTCCAGTCCTACTGACCCTCAGCCACTCGATGCCTTCGACCTGGTACCACCTCATGACCCCTCCGGTGAAGAGCTGCGGCTGCTGGGCGGGCACCGGCTGGCCGTTCACCTTCCTGTGCGGATGCAGGAGATGCTTGGCGTTGTCTCGCACCGTCTCCGACAGACGGTTCTTGATGTCTTGGTTGGAATCGCTCATCTTCTCGATATCTTCAGCTTCTAGTTTCTTCTGGGCCGGTGCCTCAACCTGATATCAGATGTTTGATATACACATGTATGGGTGGGTGTGCTATGTTCAATGACTGATGCCTCCTTTTCTATATCCAATTTCAAATCTATCCTACTGTGTCCAAACACCTCCACACCCCCTTCTGGGTTATTAAAATATATTGACATCTCATCTACTTAGAAGAAGAAAATAAAAGTCAAAATAAAATGAACCATTACCGCTTCCTCCACTTTTGCTTTCTTAGCTTGCGACATGATTTCCTGGAAGACAAAATCCAGCAGAACCAATGTGAGCAGATCAGAAAATGACAAATCTGCACAACAGACAAAAATTCTAATGAGACCTTACTTCTTTTGACATGACATCTGCTATTTTGTAGTCTTCATCCCTCCTCCTCTTCTTTTTATCTAGTTCAAGAGGGAGCAGAGTCAAACACATATTGGGATTTGAAGCTAACATAACCAGGGTTTAGCATAATCACTTCAACTGTTAAGTTTGGAAATATCAGTTTTAATTAGAGAATTAACTTTCATTAACAGCTTTTCATGCTAGATTTAGTATTAGAGCAAATATCAGAAGAGCTACTCACCTTTCTCGGGCTCTGCGCTGTTTGTGTTCTGCTTCTAAAAAGACAAATATAGCTCTATGAATAAGGTTAGAAGAGTATTTTAATGCCAAGCTAAAATGGGTTTCTCCTCAGTCTAACTTCCCTCACCTTCTTGGCCTTCTTTTCAAGTTTCTCCTTCCTGAGGTTCTCCTGAAATCGTTGACACAGAGTTGTGTGTGGTGTTAGTCGTGAGTGAGCCTGTAGCCAGCAGGTGCAAACACAGCAGCGGTGCTTACTGTACCTCATTCTGTTGCTGCTCCATTTTAGTCAGCAGGAACTTAGAGTAGATGTTGCTCTTGTGAAGCAAATGCTGCAGTCTCCTGAACCGCATGTTGTGAGAGTCCCTCTCCCACGATTCCCGGGCCTTGTGGCGAGCGTTGTGAAATAATCACACATTAATGACAGACTGTGCTGGAGAACATTTTTGATACTGGTTCCAATACCATACCATTTTTTGTACCTGTACCAAAATGACACTTTAAGGGAATGTGTTCTCCTACAAAAGCCTTTTTCATTTAACAAAAGAAGCTAAACCTGTCAAATGCTGTCTAAACACAAGAACTTTGTCTAAATAAACTGTCTGAAATTGGAAAAAATTTAAATCAGGAACTATTTAATTTACTATTTAATCAAAGAACAAGTCAGCAAGAGTATGAATCTGAGCACACACTTGATGCCAGCTTTGGGTACCTGACAGTTTTTCAGACTTTGTGCTATGGGCGATTCAATACCCAGCGCTAGACATGATCCAGTTTTACAAATACAGTTTTTAAAAAGACAAAGGAGGGAGAGCACATCCTGAGGAATCAACAAGGAACACACCTTTTCCATCAGCTCCTTTTCTTTCCTCTCCCCTTCCTCCATCAGCTGCTTCTCTTCTTCCACCATTTCCTTAGTGATGACTCCTTCAAATGTCATATTCTCAGATTTCACTTTGACATCTTCAAAGAAACAACAGTGATAGTCAAGCTGATGGCTGGGTCATCATCTGAAGTGATGACATGATCCCCACACACACACACACACACACACACACACACACATGTCTTCATTCTCATTTCTCTAACAGAACATGACATGGTGCCTGTTCCTGCTGGACAGCTGTGAGGACATTCACGACAAACTACATATGATGTAAATGATATGACAGACACACTTAATTAAACTTGGAACAGCTCAATAAACCCCCAGTAAAGCCCTTCGGGGCCCCTGGGACTCGGAGTGGGGTCCTTTGTGACTGACCCTGTGCGGCTCCAGTCTCCATGGCTGTGCCCAGCGGTTCCTCGGGTTCGTCTGGTTTGGGGCAGTGAGGGGAGGCACTTCGAGCGGCTTCCTTCAGGCTGCAGAACACAAACGCGAAGCAGAGGGTGAACCGTTCCTGCCGGCGTTCCCGGAGGCAGGACGCTTGCGCCTTCAAACGTGTGTTTTAATCTGTAAAGCACTGACTCGGCTCAACATGACTGACCTGGGGAGTTACAGCCTACAATAAGAGACGTTTCACATCTAGAGACACACAATAGAACGGTTTTTAAATATGAACGCGTGTCCTATTTCCCAGCCAGACGTCTACTTTCTATGTGCAGATGTTCAGCATTTAGACCTTCATGTTAGGAAATGAAATTAGGAGATTCGCAGTTAACAGTTAAGTGAGTGAATAAAACATGAAACATCGAAATAAGGACATTAACCCATCCTACACATCCTCACTGGCCTATTCTTTAACAGAGAGCTAACATTACGATACACTGTTAAACGTTACACCGACACATTAGAAATTTGAAGCAAAATGATTTAACTTACCAGCTCATTGTTGTCAACAGCGAGCAGGCGACGGGGCTAATGCGGCCAATTCAAGGTTTCTGGTTAACTAACGTCAACAGAAAAAGTCTTTTTTGCTCAATAAAATAGCACCCTGTCCGAGTTACACAAGCAGTCATATAACTCTCTGAAGTAGCTGGCCGAACTAGCTGGCTAGTGGTTATTAATATAGTTTGGGAGTGTGCAGGACCGCAGATATCGCAATAAATTCCAAAAATACTGCCTTATCTAAAACTGTGCAAATATGTAGAATAAGCCTGGTTAGAGCACAACGTTAGTACTCTGCAGTGAGCACAGCGTGTCCTAATCCGCGGCAAGCAGCTAGAATCAAGGAAGGGACGTCCGGCCGTTACCTTTCAAAATAAAACTACTTACGCGAACGCTACGCCCCGGAGCCGGAATGAGAGGTTGCGATTATCTTTTATTTTAAAGGCAAAATCGCTTTACTTCCGCCATTTTCTACACGAATTCGGTTCGCTTGACGCACATAGAAGTTTTATTGTGGGCGGGGCTATTCCATTTCGCGCCAGTTAGGACGAAACCACTGCTTGTTAAATAAGGTGGTGTACGGTGTAGATATTACAGTATTTTAGAAGTAAATACGAACCTCATAATAAAGATTACAAGTGGAAACTATTTCGAAATGAAGTGGAAAATTATTTACAGACTACAGAGCATTTCATGTACAGAGAACACAATTTAACAACACAGCCACCCCTCTTAGTGGAAATATGTGCCACTCCTAATCTGATATTTCCCGCGAATGTACGTTGCCGGTAAAGGTTCATCCATATTTCTTTATATAGGGTTATTAAGGTCATCATATTGCACTCTGGTTTAAAGTGTTTGTTCTGGCTGACTAAATCCAGGCTGGAGACCCTCGACAAGGTGAAGCTAACAGGCAGGGGTGGAGGAAGTATTCAGAGCCAGTAAGATGTGCTGTAACTCAATGTAACCTCAAAGTCTCGGCCCCGTTTAGTTTTAATCCTGGATCGAGGAGCAACCAGCAAACCCTGATCAGAGGCCCTCAGAGACCTGCTCCAGTCACCATGTCGAAGTGATCACAGTAACCTGGAATCGGATTCTGAATTTGATGGGGAGCCAGTGAAGAGTGCCGCCTTTTGGAGGACCTGGTCTAAAGCTCTGCTGAGGCAGGTGAAGAGGGGGTCCAGTAGTAAAGACGGGACGAGATAAAAGCGTGAAATATCATTTCCATTTCCGCGAGAGAGCGCTGGTGTGTGTGTGTGTGTGTGTGGCTGCAGCTGCTGTGGACTTTGTATTGTTTACACACGTCCGTGTTGTCTGACTTGGTGATGTTTTATTCTGCTGCTTGAGCTGTGTCCTGTTATCTGGTTCATTCGGGGGAGGCTTGTGTATTTCTACTTGATAATCAGCTGTGTGCTCAAGAGTCCGCCTGTAGAAAAGAGAAACGGGATGGTCACACCCGGTAACGCCCTTTAACCCCATGCCCCACTGATCCAGCCACACCTGTTCCTCACCCTGTATCTGCTCATGATGATCAGTGTATTGACCAAATGTAGAGATTTATATTCACTCTGTGCTGCGAGCTGTTGCGGTTTCTGCTTGTTGGCTGGCAACAAGAGAAGATGAAATCTTCCCTGTGATGTACCATAGGCAGACCACATACTGTGAAACATGAAGAGGTTTATTTCTCCATGTACAATGTAGGCGAATCATACCCTCCTCTCTTGTTCCAACATAGCTGCTGTAAGTCATTTCCCTTGGGATTAATAAAGTATTCTATCTGTGTGTCTTATCCTTTTCAAAGCACTTGTAACGCACCCATACTAGTGCTAGAAACCGTGCTCCTGCCTCAGGTTTTCTTCAGCAAGAAGTATCTGCTTTTGGCAAACACAGTTTTCAGCAGAAATTGTACTTCCCATTTGACTAAATGCACACGCCAAATGCAGGAGTGACTGTTGTAATCATCCCAGGTTTCACGCAGTTGCTCTGTGGACAGTTAAGCTCTGGGTGAACACGCTTGTTTTTGGGAAGTCTGATCAGATGTGGCAACACTTCAGACTGGAACTTTGTGGGATTTCCAGTGAAATCTGCTGACTTGTGTTCAGCAGAAACTGGGCCACACTCTGGCAGTTTAGGATTCAGGTTAACTAGCCAATGAGTGGCTCGTACGTCGACGTACACACATTTACGGCCATTGTGTTGAGACCCAACCTTCATATACAGCTGTCCTGTTCTAACATCTTATTTATTTACAGCAAACACTGGTCCCAGAGTCCCTTTCAAACGGAATTTAGTTGCCTTTATTATGAAAACAAGAACATTGTATTTTATATATGCAATTCTGTACTGATATTACACAGCAACTGGCAAACAGACCCTATGTAACTGGCAGTGGATATGCCAAATGAATGTAGAATAAATAATTCCAACATCTCACCAAGAATCACAGACAGGTCCTCCGATTTCATACAGTCTGGTTGTACAATATTTATTTTCTGTTGTTACATTTTCAAAAGTGTTACATGTTGGGCAACAAACTTTGTTGTATTCAGCCACAAATTTAATGCAGAGATAGTCAAGACTATCCCAATAACGTACTGAACACTACAGAACAGGCAAGTCAGATCTGACATAATATATACATAATGTTTATGTACATATACTGTTGCACTAGACTTTAGATGCTGGACTGTGAGACACTGCTGTGCAGAGGTTGGCGAGGAAAAAAAAACAACACACACCTTCAAATGGCAGACTGACAGACACATGCTGATACAAACAGCAAAATAATCACTGAACGAAAAGAGAAACAGAAACCTTAATGAAACCCATCCATTTACCAATCCCGCTGTAGGAATGCAGAGAAACAGACACACTCTCACACACACACACACTGTTCTCATGAACCTGCATTCAGAGGGCCAAATAAAAGAGTAGTCTCTGAGAGGTCTGAGATAGGGGGCGAGGGGGAGTCAGGGCCTGGTCAAATGATCACCTATCTGTAGAATTTGTCATCAATAACAGGACAGTATGACAAGAAGGATGCTTTATTTGTTTTTGGTAGTGCGGCTATATTATGTACAGTACAAATACAGGCAACTTCCTCTTGTTCTCAAACCGACATGTTGTGAATCATGTCTTCCCTGTCCTGTCTGGGTGCGGCGGGCCTTAGATGGGACACAGTGGAGTTTGAGGGGGATGGCGACCAGGCTGACAGACCTGCTGGGGTGGGGGGGTGGGGGGTCAAAGTGGAAGGGGTTTCTCTCTCAGCAGCATCCTCCTGATGAAGGCTTGACAGTAGTGCCGGGGGTGAGCTTCACATTGGGCTTCTCCCCTCCTCCGGCTGTGGCCCCGGGGCCCATCCTCTTCTTGATTTCAGCAGCCATGGTCATGAAGGCCTGCTCCACATTGGTGGCGTTCTTGGCACTGGTTTCCAAAAAGGGGATGCCCAGAGAGTCTGCAAACTCCTGGACACAACGGAGGAGGGATGGAGGACAGGAGTTTTTCTTTACTTTTTTATTTTTGCAACAGTGCAAAGGCAAATAACATGACATGGCAGACAAAATAATAAGATACTAAACACCACATGACTTAACAGGGGCCGCGGGGCTGTGCGCAGATGATAAAGAGCCGGTACACAAAAAAGATGACATGTCGGTCGTACGGGCCACTTTGGCTTCAGTCAACGCGATGGCTGCATGTAAACACTGTCGGACGACAGCGCGGCAGAGAGGGACGGGGAGGGGGGGCGCCGGTCGTTGGAGCAGAGTCAGGTTAGCCGTAAGCTTCGAGAAGCAAGCAGAGTTCAGAGTTTTGTTTACCAGCAGCCGAGTGTGGCGACGTGGCTCGTAGCCCCGACGCCAGCTGCGACGTCACCCCGCAGCACCTGTACTTCCTGACCCCAGGCTGGAGGCTGAAGCAGTCTGCTAAAATAAGGAATCCCTGACTTTGGGTTTCTCCGGCCTCACGGGGGAGTTCAACTTTTCAAATGAACAATATCTACACATTTATAGATTCTGAATTTTCCAATGAGGGAGGGCTATATGTCATTTTAAGAATGTTTTAACATTTTTGTGGAAAAACTCTAAGACACAAATAATCATTCAAAGAATGAGGAGGGTCTTTAAATACGAGGAAGCAGAGGAGTCAAACAACAATAACTTGAGAGTATAACCTGTTTGAATGTGCGAGTGTGTGTCGGTACGTGTGGGGGGGGTGTCAATACTTCAAACAAGTGCTTGTTGGATCATCTAGCAGCATCTGAAAACCCCTTTCAGAAGGGGGGCTGCATCTGACAATTGGTGATGGCTCAGACGAGGGGAGGTGAGAACGTCTCTCTCGAGCTCTCTTCACAAAACTACTTCTGTCACTTTTCGTCTGCTAACTGAGTGCACTGCCATGGGTGTCTGGATGGACCATGAACGTTTTCCAGCGAGGCCGTTCACAACAGGCAGAAACACTTTTGCCTTTAGACCTGGACGACAAGTTCTACAAACTGGCTCATTGGAAGCATGCTGAGGCCTTAAGGTGAATGGAATTGTGTTTGTGCTGCTAAAAGCACTCAGAAAAACATTTCAAAGACAGGATACAGCACAAAAAATACGGGACAAATTCAGAACAAAAACTGTTGGAAGCATGAAAACGTTTATATGCAACAGCTTCGTGTGTGGGAGGAAATGCCCAGGTGCCTCACCTTTGCTGTTGTGTAATCCACCACCTTCTTTGTCGTCAGGTCACACTTGTTCCCAACCAATAGCTTGTTGACATTTTCACTGGCATAGCGGTCGATCTCCTGTAGCCACTGTTTGACATTGTTGAAGGACTCCTGAAACAGATAAACATTAGCAACGAGCTAAATCTGCTACAGGACATCGGCAGCTTTCACAGAGCCAGATGTAAGACTTCTTAATGCAATATGGATGTCTTTTTAAGACCAGAGTGCACTGTTTGGCACTTTGTTTGATGGGAAGTCAGTCTGAAACATTGCAAGGACAGAACACAATACAAGACACTGCAGAATGGCGTTACAGCTTATGAACTTTGACCGCTACACAGAAGCGATGGATCCATGCAAAGGTCAAGTTCATTTTACAGTTTGGGCAAACTTCAACATGTTATGAGGACGAGTGGGGCGTACTCTCTCATTTCTCCACATGAACAGAGGACAGCGTGGCCGCAGCATGGACTCTGGTCGCAGCTGCTCAGAGCTGTTTGTAATGTATATAACACCAGCAATCCTCCGTCAGGTCCACAGCAGGTGTTTACATGCAGACAATCCCTCTGTTTCAGTTACTCCTCTGGTTCCACCACCACTTATTAAACCATCTCGACTGTCAGTGATCAGCATGCTTTATAGGTCTTGACAAATTATTTACAATACATCATGTGCTATCAATCAATATCCAACTGCCGAAACCCACTGACAGATTCCTTCTTGTGAAAACATGGAGCCCAACCTTTAAGATGATTTCTGGCCAAATATAGACCTGACATCACGTCCCGATATTTCTAGTGCTGCAACAACAGACCCTGACAGCACACAGTTTCAGCGGTCTAAAACATCAACAGTAAACGTCAGTTTTTAATGTCTGCCTCTCTGACTCAAATAGTTGTTGTGTAAAACTTCACAGCAGAAGAACCAGCATTCAAAATTCATACAGTGAGAAATCCACTGAGGAAGAAAGACTTTTCCCCCTCATCACAGACCACAGAGCAATGATTTGAGTAAGGTGAACACTATGGAAAGAACTCGCTCAGTGCTTGAAATTGTTCAGTGTCATACTGACCTGGTCTGTGACGTCGTACACTACAATGATACCATGAGCACCTCTGTAGTAGCTGGAAGTGATTGTACGAAACCTCTCCTGACCCGCCGTGTCCCACTGTCAAAGGAAGAAGATGAATACAGTCGATGGCTTGACTTTGTACTGACATTGACAAATACAAAAGCAACACACTTTATACAGCTTTTAATGGTCAATACAAATGTTTTCACTAACTAACATTTTTCACCAATAATTATCTAATGAAATATCTTTAAATTGGACCGTTAATTGGGCAAAACTTTCACAGCCCCGTGCTGGCGGGACTGCACCTGTGCACGCGGAGGAGAAATGCTCCTCGTGAGGATGGTTTTCCACTCGCAGATACTGCATGGTGCGCTCTGGGTCTTTATATGGGTTTTGTTGTCAATAAGAAAAAAATAGAATAATGGTAGACTTATCCTTTAGTATTTCCAGTTGTACAGATGTCCAAAGTTATCCTGTTCTGAAAACTGACTTTCTGAGTGAGCCACGGTTACTGAAGGACACTGATATGAAAGCACTTTGCAAAGCAAAAGCGAAGCCGTAGGTTACTTACAATCTGAAGTTTAATGGTCTTTCCATCTAGTTCTATGGTTCGTATTTTGAAGTCCACACCAATAGTGCTAATGTAACTTTCTGTGTATGTGTCATCCTGCAGAGAGAAACAGAGTTAGATGACTCACACATCCTGTTCACTTCCTGCTTCACTATACACACACACACACACACACACACACATAGTTATATTCATGTTAGGTGTGTAACGGAACACAAAATTCACAGTTCGGTATGCACCTCGGTTTTAGGGATATAAATTAACTGTCATTTATTTTGAAAAAATGTAAACATTCAACTATAAACATTCAACTGTAACGATAAGGCACTCAAATACTGACGTATTGTTAATAAGAAAAAATAAATAAATGACGTGTTTCCACGGACAAACCCGACTTCAGTTGAACAATGTCGGCATACAGTTTGACACTAATCTGTGTCCATGTTCACTGTAACTAGCAGGGAAACCGTAATGCTCCCATACGGTTGAGCAGCAATACTACATGAGCTTGAGCTAGCTAGGCTAAGTTGACTAGCATGCTACAGCTAATAATCAACAACACGTGCACTGCCAAAACGTTCCGCGTTAAACTCGGGTTCTAAAAGCAAGGTTTATTTTGTTTATAGTTATGATTTCAATGCAGATTTTTTGTTCACAACGTAGCATTGTC
Source organism: Siniperca chuatsi (assembly GCF_020085105.1). NCBI lineage: Eukaryota > Metazoa > Chordata > Actinopteri > Centrarchiformes > Sinipercidae > Siniperca > Siniperca chuatsi. The sequence continues at coordinate 1,365,497 of NC_058052.1, read as the reverse complement.
AGGAAAAAATAGTGTGCGTCCCCTAGCACTTGTGGAAAGTAGCCACGGTGTTGGTACAGTAAAAGTTTCAATATATACAAACTGGAGCATGTTACACAGGGAATGAACGAGTTACAGGCAAGTTAACTGCTTAAGTATACACATGTAAGCATCACATCCTGTTTACAATAACTTAGTTTCTTATTGAGTTTATAAGAAACCCAGTTAAGATAGCTAATATATATTGTTGTCCAAATGAAGTCAGCTTTCAACAGTCTGCACAACATCACTGCTTAGTAAAACTTAAAATACTGTAAGACTGAATCCTGCTGAAGGGGAAAATGGAGTTAATATAAACATACTTTATGTGCTATTTTGGGGAAACTTACTGCAAATCGGAGAAGAAGGCAAGACTTTCCGACACCAGAGTCACCAATCAGAAGCAGCTTGAATAAATAGTCACTGTGAGGGAAGGGTTAAAAAACTCTAGTTAGAAGATATTCAGACATTGTTAACCAAATGAATGAGTTACATTACCCATTTAACTACATAAATGGCCGCCGCAGTAAGGGCCTGGGACAGGGGTTCAAGTCCAATTCAAGACCTCACACTGCTTATTCATAGCAATGATGGGCCATTTACTTCTAAAACATTGGAGCTCAGTTTCAGTTAGATGCAAATATGCCCATCAGCATTAGTGGCATCACATCATTTGGCAGCAGGGCTGAAGGTCTGCATTTTACAAGGAAAAGAAACATTCAGGACATGGAACCCTGCTGAGCTCAGGCACAGGAAGCCGCCTGATCATCTGACTGGACGTACCTCTCTCCTCCAGCTCTGTTCAGTTTAGTCCCATACATGTTTACTGAGCTGATATCTCAATAGCTCATACTATTGAGTAGGAACTTCACCTGGATTTTAACCACAGGAATCTAGTTCCAGTTTTGGTTTCTGGGCCAGAGCCCCCCCCAAAAGTCCCTGCTCCTAAGGTGGTATTTTCCACTGACCCAGACAACAGTATCGGGGTGGAGCTAGCAGTACTGAACACCACACTTGTGTACAGCATGTATTAAGACAGCAAAGAAGCACTAGTTACTGCTACACAAAGGTGTGGGGTCTCATTTTGTGACTCTGCCAAGCCGCTGCTTTTTAATGCATTACCAGTTTAACATGCGATTGAGAGTGAAAGCATCTTCAGTGGCTGGAGTTATGTAGTCTGTTTTGTAGTCTACTGTGGGACGTGACTGACAAAAGCTCAGTTTTCATTCTCAAATTGTTGAGGCATAGGACAACTTACATACTAAGGGTTGGGCATTCTACTATTACATTAAGATTATCCAGCCCAATGACAAGTCTAAAATACATACTGCACCACTTACAATTACATTGGTAATATTATTATTGGTAATAACCCAAAACTAGCAGTCAAAGTATGGCAGCAAACGTACCAACTGGCACTTGGTGAACCTTTTGCATCACCAGCATCAGTAGAAGGAAAGCTGTACAACTTAATTCTCACACATCAGCTGAGCTTGGTAATCTGAGTATTATCCTGCCTCCCAGGACCGTCTCAGTTCCTCTCCTTCTCATTGTACTGAATTCCACTCATTCCCTCGTCATTAAACCTGTGACTGTGGACAATGGGCTCCCTGTGAACTCTGACAATGATACCAAGTTGACCAAAAACAAGAGTTTGAAAAAAACTGGCGTAAAGAGTCAACATGTTACCTTAATTAATGCAACATGTTTCTCTGACCTCAAATTCAGTATGTTGAAGTGTGGCATTCAGCATACTGAATTATACCCTAAACCATAAAGGTGGGGTAAAGAAACCTCCTCTTCATTTTGACACTGGCACTCATTGAGTAAGATCATCTTGGACCTTGCCTAGGAGTGTTTAGTCTATACCAAGGATGTGAATCATTAATACGAGATTAAGCAGTCTGAAAAGGGGAATGGGGATGAATATCACTATTTAGATTAATGACAAGATAAAAAAGGGACTTCACGTTTTTTTGATTTTAGAGCGTTCATGTGAACACTTCTGATTGGAAAACCAAAGACAGAGAGAAAGCTGAAGTGCCTGATTGCTCAACGCTGCTGTGGTGAAATCGAGGGTTTGTCCTGTGGCATGTGACCTACACATGACTGAGGCTGTAGAGGGGCCGCTTCAGCACTACTGGACCATATGACTGACAACTGAGTCATGCTCAACACCAGGTAGAGCGTAAAACCAATGACCTGAACGTAAACAACGGGTGACTGCTACTATAGTATGTTTGCTAATAAGTAGCCTATCACAATGACACGCAGACTAAAATATAACCATCGGCAACAGATGGAACGTTGGTCTTTCAAAAAAAATGGCACTCAGGGAACCTTTGTTGTCGAGTTATAATCATTAGGATTTTATGACTTTAACTGGCTAACGTTAATTCTATCTGATGCCGCTGATAATGGCGTATTTTAGCTAAATTAAAAACACTGTCAAGCACAAAGAGAGAAGGCTCGCGTTACATTTAGTTAGCTAGCAGTCAAAATTCAACAAGGCACCTTTGTCCTGTATTTACATCTCAGATTGAAACGAACCGAAACCAGAGTCACTAAAGCTGCTGCCGCTGGCCCAACAGCTGGCTAACACTGTTAATAGGGATATAAGGAACACTTCGTTGTTTGTTAAACATATCTATCATCCCACCTATATCCCTGGAAAATATTCAAAGTAACGTTATCTCAGGCTAGGTGGGTGGACATTAAGGCTAATGTCAGCTGATGTTAGCAGCTAACTTAGCTCAACTGCTACTATTGAGTTGTTTACCAACGCTAACTTACTTCTTAACACATAGCTAACCTTAGCTAGCTGGCCAAAATTGAACACAACCTTCGTAAGTGTAATACTTACTATTCGGGATTCATTGTTGACTCGTTGTATAGTGTATCCCCTCTCGTGAAACGCCTCTTTCTCCCTGTCTGCAGATAAACAGCGCTGTTAAATTTTGTTAACGGGAGCGGTGGCTAGCTTACGCTGCTCCCAGAACCACGGCCAGCTAACGTTAGTTGTTTCTCGGTAAAAATCCAAAATGGCTGCAACTCCAACAAGGAAACCGCTAACATTAGCCAGCTGGTTAGCGAAGTCAGGAATAAGACAAAATACGTGGCTTGGTTTTACGGGTGCCTTGTTCTTTAAAACGAACTGTTCGCTCGTTCTGCAGCCGTAAGCGTAAAGCTAATAAACAGATATAGGTCGATGTCTCGCCAGCCGGCCCTTTCTCTCCCTCTTGCTGAGTGTGTCGTTACCGCAACAGCGAACTGTCAAGCCCGGGGAGGGATTACGTCATTTAGTGAAACGTGGCAAAGAGGAGTCAGCTAGTGTCGTCAAACGACACACGATACACAACTTCCGGAAAAATACTTCAACATAAACCTCAACCCCGTGTATTATGTACAAATTGCTTGTGCTCAAGGGCGAGGCCTTTATTTACAGACATTAATTATTTCCGGTCACATCGCAGCTACACTTGACCAGCTTGACACATCGACCCTCAGTAGGTTACATTACCAGGGACGCTTTGGCTCCCAGATAGACATTTTTACTGACCCGCTGTCCCTTACAGTATTTATTAGTGTAAATGAAATACCACATTATCATCCTGAGCTCATGAGTGGCGTGTAATCACTGCTCTTAGGAAGGGTAGCTCATGTCAGCACCTGTACACAGGTAGGCTGCAAATAACGAGTCAACTGATAAAAAAGGTCCTTCAGCTTCCCCCAGTGACCGAATGTAAAGGCTCAGTTTGAATGACTCGTTTAGGTTCAGTGGTTGCAGCAGGAATGACCCGGATCTTTTGGCCTTAGATATCGAGACATTGAGGGTTCCTCCAGTTCACAGAAACACGTAACTCTCAATTCAGAAATACTGGAATATGGATGGAATGGAGAAAACCCTTTAAGACTCATCCATCATTTCAAACAAACTACAAACAAGTCGATATCAAAGAGATATGCAAAATATCTGAATTTCAAATGATGTCAACTTGATGTAATGAAATGATAGACTCTCTCTTCGACTCATGGCCCGACGCTGAAGAATTTGCTGTGACAATGTCTTTAAAATCTTTGGTCTTTGAAATGTAACCTTTTTTAAACAGTAATTAACAAAAAGCAACACAGACATCGTGCACCGTGGTTTATATTCAGGCTTACAGTAAGCAGGGTTGTTGTCCATGTTTTGTTCGCCACGGCAAACCTTTTCGTGGCATGGCTGTGGGGGGGCCCTCAGGGGCCTAGACCACCAGAGGGCTGAGGAGAGGATACACATAGATATACATATGAAGCATAACAGATCATCCCTGCCTTGGGCTGAAGAGAAGAGAGGGAGACGAGGAGAGACCTTTGACCTTTAACCAGTCCCTTAAATTCACATTGACAAACGGAAGAAAAATAACGAAGAATTAGAATTAGAATATTCTGCACAAGCAGTTCGATTCTCTGGTTAAAGCATTTCCTAATAGTCGTGTTCGATAATAACATGTCACCTCAGTTCCCCAGAAGTTGAAATGGACTGCCTGGAGGTGTGTGTCTCTTCAGTCTTGTAACAACAGATGCTGAAAAGGACTAATTCGTGGCTAGGTCAGAGAAGTTCCCTTTGGGCTTCTTCCTGTTATGCGTCTTTGCTCCTGTCCTTTTGCAGACCTCACTGACTGGTCTGTCTGTGTATTTCGCTCAGCGGTAACCAGACGTGTTTATTTGAAAGAATGCAGCTGATATAAGCCACCTTATTTTTGATCGCACTGATGGGTGTCGATCGTTTCTTCATACTGCTTGTAATAGTCTTTATTGATGAGCAAAAATTCCCCAATGCTGTACTGAAGCTCGCTTTATTATCAGCAGACTGCTGAAAACACATGCTTTCCGTGACTGTCAGCTCATGGTGTACTGAATTTATGCTCTGTTATGTTGCCTGAATACTGTTTGTTCATCGTTCAACTAAAAAAAGCCCTTTGAAGCTAACCTGTCCACTGCGTCTGTCTGTCTGTCCCACTGTAACCTGTCCACTGCGTCTGTCCCACTGTAACCTGTCCACTCTGTCGGTCTGTCCCGCTGTAACCCGTCCACTGCGTCTGTCTGTCTGTCCCACTGTAACCCGTCCACTGCGTCTGTCTGTCTGTCCCACTGTAACCCGTCCACTCTGTCGGTCTCTCTGTAATCAGTCCACTCTGTCTGTCTGTCCCACTGTAACCCGTCCACTGCGTCTGTCCCACTGTAACCCGTCCACTGCGTCTGTCTGTCTGTCCCACTGTAACCCGTCCACTCTGTCGGTCTCTCTGTCCCGCTGTAACCCGTCCACTCTGTCTGTCCCACTGTAACCCGTCCACTGCGTCTGTCCCACTGTAACCCGTCCACTGCGTCTGTCTGTCTGTCCCACTGTAACCTGTCCACTGCGTCTGTCCCACTGTAACCTGTCCACTCTGTCGGTCTGTCCCGCTGTAACCCGTCCACTGCGTCTGTCTGTCTGTCCCACTGTAACCTGTCCACTGCGTCTGTCTGTCTGTCCCACTGTAACCCGTCCACTCTGTCGGTCTCTCTGTAATCAGTCCACTCTGTCTGTCTGTCCCACTGTAACCCGTCCACTGCGTCTGTCCCACTGTAACCCGTCCACTGCGTCTGTCTGTCTGTCCCACTGTAACCCGTCCACTCTGTCGGTCTCTGTCCCGCTGTAACCCGTCCACTCTGTCTGTCCCACTGTAACCCGTCCACTGCGTCTGTCCCACTGTAACCCGTCCACTGCGTCTGTCTGTCTGTCCCACTGTAACCCGTCCACTCTGTCTGTCCCACTGTAACCCGTCCACTGCGTCTGTCCCACTGTAACCCGTCCACTGCGTCTGTCTGTCTGTCCCACTGTAACCTGTCCACTGCGTCTGTCTGTCTGTCCCACTGTAACCCGTCCACTCTGTCGGTCTGTCCCGCTGTAACCCGTCCACTGCGTCTGTCTGTCTGTCCCACTGTAACCTGTCCACTGCGCCTGTCTGTCTGTCCCACTGTAACCCGGCCCACTCTGTCGGTCTCTCTGTAATCAGTCCACTCTGTCTGTCTGTCCCACTGTAACCCGTCCCACCGCGCCTGTCCCACTGTAACCCGCCCACTGCGTCTGTCTGTCTGTCCCACTGTAACCCGTCCACTCTGTCTGTCTGTCTGTCCCACTGTAACCCGTCCACTCTGTCGGTCTGTCCCGCTGTAACCCGCCCACTGCGCTCTGTCTGTCTGTCCCACTGTAACCTGTCCACCGCGCTGTCTGTCTGTCCCACTGTAACCCGCCCACTCTGTCGGTCTCTCTGTAATCAGTCCACTCTGTCTGTCTGTCCCACTGTAACCCGCCCACTGCGTCTGTCCCACTGTAACCCGTCCCACTGCGCCTGTCTGTCTGTCCCACTGTAACCCGCCCACTCTGTCGGTCTCTCTGTCCCGCTGTAACCCGCCCACTCTGTCTGTCCCACTGTAACCCGTCCACTGCGTCTGTCTGTCTGTCCCACTGTAACCCGTCCACTCTGTCTGTCCCACTGTAACCCGTCCACTGCGTCTGTCCCACTGTAACCCGTCCACTGCGTCTGTCTGTCTGTCCCACTGTAACCCGTCCACTCTGTCTGTCTCACTGTAACCCGTCCACTCTGTCTGTCTGTCCCACTGTAACCCATCCACTCTCTCTGTCCCACTGTAACCCGTCCACTCTGTCTGTCTCACTGTAATCAGTCCACTCTGTCTGTCCCACTGTAACCTGTCCACTCTGTCTGTCTGTCCCACTGTAACCCGTCTGTCCCCAACACCAACAGCATCAAGACTCCGTTTGGAAACATCAGCAGCTACTTTCCCTCGTAACTGACCATTAACCCAAAACTGAGTCTCGAAATCATAAAGTAGTCTGACCTGACTGACCTGTCAGGGTCTCCAGTTGAATCTAAATGTGCATACCAGACAGCACACATATGGCAAATACAGAGACACGGTTTTAAACAGTCTGGTTTATTCAGTGTCTTTGATTGAATTACAGTATAGTGACCAGTTTGAGCATTTTTGGGTTGTTAAGGCTTTAAGAGGGTAAGTTCACCCAAATGACAAAAAAAACGGGAGTGGATATATCCAGCCATGTTCCATTTGTCCAACTTTGTCTCCTGGGACTACAGTATATCTTAGGAAGAAAGTAGTTTGAATTAAAACTAGTGAGAGTGACAATAATAGTACACAGATTCTGGAAAGAGATGTTATGGTGGATCATTTTTCACACCACAAACTAAATTCCGTTCACCTCCACTGTACTGTGGTGGAGGCAGAAATCTCAGAGACGCATTTCTCCAAACCTGGACAAACTAAACCAGAAGTATCTGACTGGAGAGAAGAGAGAAAATGTCTTTTTGTAATTTGGGTGAAGTGATCCTTTAACATACTTATTAACATTAGAACACACAGCACTGACATCGGGGAGAACAGATCAAAAACGTGTGTGTTGTGTTGAACATGTGGGTAGTGACCTCTGATTAGAGGGCGGTTGTTGGTCGACTCTGGCAGCGTTGGCCTTGCGAGTTCAGGGTGATTTAAAACAGTAGCTGGCGTGTCGAGCCATTTTCAGCCCATGGAATGCAGATACAAATCAATTTGTTAAGAATGTCAACATTAGCATTGACGTGTTTCACCACAGTACAGTCATATTATTTAGTTTCAGCTCAAAAAACAAGTTTAAGTGTGAAGTGCCTCTTTAATTTGTAAATGTTGCATTAATAAACTTGAATAAAAAAAACAAGAAAATAAATACAATTTGTCAATTATTAATTATATGTCCTTAGTCTTTAAATGAAGTCATCATTCAATCACCAAATGAATGTTAAAAAGGCTTTGAAATGTTACTTGCTGTTATTCCTGCTGCGCTCTGAGTGATGCACAAACTGTTGTGCCTGCTTTTATCTCCTCACGCCTCGATGACTGTAACAGCCCGTTCACTCGTCTTAATCTAGAAACTCTGACAGACTGCAGACTGTACAGGACTCAGCTGCTCGGCTGTAAACCAGGACCCAGAGGTGCAACCACATCACACCTGGTTCAGCCTCTTTACATCTCCCTGTTGGTTTCAGGACTGATTTTAAGATCTTATGATTACTTTTAAGGCTCTTCATGGCTCCAGACTATATTTTAGACCTTGTAATCCCTTATGAACCTTCACATAGTCTGAGATCTTCGGGCAGGGGTCTCCTGTCTGTTCCTGAGTCCAGGATGGAAACTAAGGGGGGCAGAGCTTTGGCCATCAGGGCCCCGAGGCTCTGGAACAACCTGCCCGAAGACATCAGGCTGTCTGAGTCAGAGTCTTCGTTTAAGTCTCGTCTCAAAACACATTTTTATCTGAAAGCAGATCCTGATTTTACCTGAACTGGCTGTTTATTTTATTGCTTTTATGTGTTTTATTTCTTTATATCTCACCATTCACTGTGGTATTTATTTCTCTTGTTGTGAAGCACTTTGTACTTTGTTTTGATAAGTGCTCTATAAATAAAGTTTTATTATTATTTTTTAAACAGGAACACGTAATCCTTCAGTTTATCAGGAAAAGAGATTCGTGGCTTTTCACCGGACAGGAAGGGGATGAAAAACTGGAATCTGAAAAGTAACTGCAGCTGTCAGATAAATGGAAAGTAGTAAACAGTCCAATATTTCCCTCTGAGTTGTAGTGGAGTAGAAGTATGAGTATTTACTCATGTAAAGCACAAGTACCTTGAATTTGTACTGAAGTACAGTACTTGAGTAAATGCACTGCGTTACAGTCCACCACTGTCAGCTGGTCCACAGAGCTCCTGCTGCCGCTCTGCGGACTCTGAAGTTCACCTGAGGTTCAGGTGGCACACTGCTGAAACGCACAGTGTGACTGGAAACACAGCAGAGACAGTTGTATTTAAAATCCTGTCCAAGATTCACTTTGTGATTCCATTTGAAAAATCCCTTATCATCTAAAAAGACATTACAAGCGATAGAAAGGGGGATCGGAGGAGGGCTGAGTCTCGGGGACAGTAAGCATGAGCAGAGTGCAATGAGTAGTGCAATATTAAGACATAACAGGCCGTTCGTGTAACCCTTCAGACAGAGCTTTAGGAGCACTTCGAGGTTCAGTTTGGACACTAAACTGCTCCTGAATGTTTCCCTCATGAAACTTCTGTGACATCTCTGGACATCTTGCTCTCCATTACAATAATAAACAAACAAACCAACTGAGTCACACGTTTAAAAGTCTGTTGTGCTTTTTGTGAAACATAAACCTGAGCTTTGTATTAAAAAACAGAACTGTTGGAACAAAGTAAGAAAACAAGAAATAAACAAGTGAAATAAATCGTATGCTTGTACACAGACACGTCCTGCAGTCTGTTCACAAAGTGGACCCCTGGACTCCCACAGGGCCCGGGTCCTCCTCTCTGCTCTGCTGGACTGGACTGGACTGAGTGGGCTGGGTCAGGCTGTCCATGGCAGACAGGATGGAGGAGAAAAAGTGTTCAGTGTGCGTCTCCAGAGCTCCAGACTGCCTCTCAATCAGCAGCAGGGCGTCTCTTAAAACTGGAAACGAGGAGAGAGAATGCAAAAAGACTTAGTGTGGACATGACGAGATAAACGTTGGAGTCTTCACAGAATGGTGCTTGTTACAGACTGACGTGGAGACGTGGTGTTGATGCAGCTGAGGAGGAGCCGTCCGGTGTGCAGAACACAGGAGGTCAGGGGCTGATGGCTGCTCACTTCTCTCTGAAAACTCTGACAACAAGACCGCCACATGAGACCGTCAGCATAACAGGAGGTGCGTGGAGCGAGTAACGGCCGAGTTTTTGAAGTTAGAAAGTGGGGCTGCCACTGTAATGAACATGCCACTCGACGTTTGTGCAGTGCAGGATGCTTTTTACTCGCTGGTGGTGTTGTGTTTAAGTCCCATCACTTGTGAACGCGCACTGTTTTCCCTGCTGAGTGATTTTAACTGCATAAATATCCAGCACAACAACTTTAGTGTGGAACTGATCAATTCATTGACCGACAGTTTATCCATTTTGATACTCAATTGATCATTTAGCTTCTTTATGGACCAAAACTGACATTCTCTGGTTCCAGCTTCTCTTCTCTGTTTTCTATCCTTGTTAGTGCGTCACCATCAGCGCTGGTGCTGCGAGCCTACGTCCACACATGTGCGACTCAAAGCGTTCACCTGTCACCCCCCCCCCACAAATGACTGCGTGTTTTCCTATTTTCATCTGTCATCTCCTAGTACACAGGAAAGCTGTGACTTTGTGCAGCGCGGTGGAGAAACGCTGTACAACGCAGTGCACGGAGCTTGTGGAAGCCTGAGAGAGCGACCAAGAGAATGATTAGACCCAGCAGAAGAAACGCTGCTGGCAAACAGAAATGAGCAAACCCACAGGTGAAATCCTCCCGCTCACTGACGTGAACACGTCCACCTGTCCGGACACCCAGTATGGTAGAAACAGAGCCACATGTGCGTCCGCTGTCTGCATCCATCCTGCAGTATAGCAGGGCCTCACCTGGTAGTCAGCCAGAGACGACTTCACACCGTCTCTGTCCACAGCGGGCGCACACAGCAGTTCCATCTTCTCTGACGCTGCATACAGCCGCTGGATGAGCTGCTCCAGGTGTGAACAGAAGACCTGCAACACACACACATCATTCACGGCTGCTTTTACTATATGATGGTCACGTCACAAGGGGCACAAAATAAATGAAACCCTGCAGATTTTTAAATTCAAATGCAGTCAAAACCCTGTATGTCACCATGAAGGCAGCGTGTTCCATTGTGGCACACTGTCCGATGTCGGAATATTGCACTTTGACTTTTAGTCAGAATCTTGTATGGCAGCGCAGATCGTGTCTCTACCTGGATGTGTTGCATCAGGGAGTCCCTTTGCTCCTGGTCCTCCTGGTCCTCCTGGTCCTCCTGGTCCTCCTGGTCCTCCTGGCTGCCAGGCAGGCTGAGGCCACACAGCTGCTCCACCAAAGCCTCTACCTCCCTGAGACTGGACCGACTCAGCCCCCCTCCAACAGGCTCCAGCCAGGCTCCAGAACTCCTCCTCACTGCCTCGGAGTCCCTGTGGCCAGCTGCTGAAGGACAGGAGATGGAGTTTGGAATTTTTGAGATGTAAGTTTTCAGAGCTGTAAGCGCCACAAACTAAATTCCATTCACCTCCATTGTGTTGGGGTGGAGGCAGAAATCAGAGAGCAATTTCTCCAAACCTGGACAAATAAGAACCAAAACTATCTGCATGGAGACATTCCACTGAAGAGGAAGTGAGAAAATATGTTCTGTTGTAATTTGGGTGAACTGGGCCTTTAAGAGCGTGAACATCCATTTGATTATCAATAAATACCTGTCTGAGCAGCACTCCTCTCCTCTCCACCCGTCCCATCTTTTCCTTCGTATGTGTCCCGATTGTAGCCCCCCGGCTCTCTGACATCAGCCTCCTGTCTCTCAGGCAGGGTGATGGAGGACAGGACGGAGTTGGTGCCTGGGCCCAGAGACTCCCAGCTGGCTGGTACAGGCCGGCTCAGCTGGGCGGTCACCTCCCTCACCTGCACACAGTACCAGAGGGAACGCAGAAACTACTGAACATTAAAGCTAAAAAACACTAATCCACTGTGTCCGTCTCTCCGTCCACCATCGTGTTTAACTTTCAGTTCAGTTCAGTTTATTTATATAGCAGCAATTCATAACAGAAGTTATCTCATTGCACTTTTCCTATAGAGCAGGTCTAGACCGGACTCTTTATAATATATATATAATAACTTTCAATGAAGTGTACTTTTGTTTAAAGACCTGATGATGCGTTCAGGCGACCCAGATCTGCAGCCTTTTAGACGCTAGTTATGATCCAGGACTGTCATCATCCGTTTAACCAATAGAATCATTCTGAACAGGACGTCTGTATTAATATCATAAGGAGGAATTCAAAAACAAAGCAGGACAGACAGCTTCATTCTCCTTCACTTTTCTGTCCATTCAGTAAGAGCTCTGCATCCGTTTCCCTGCAGCTCGTGAAGTTATTAATAAGCCTTTCACATTAACGTACTGCTACGTTTTGAAATCAGCAGCAAATCAGTTGAACTAATATACAGCTTCATTTAAGCAGGGATGGAAAGAGTACTAGAATACTTCATTCAAATAAAAGTACTGTTATTTTAAAGAATTTTACTAAAAATGACTTGTGTAAAAATGTACTTAATAAGTAGGTCACTTAAAATGTTTTCTGATGATGACGTTATATGACAGACATATTAAATTAAATCAAAGCACCTATGTCCAAAACAAATATGTTTCTTTTCTATAGACGGCACTTTGACGCCTGCGGACGCGCCTGAGAATCGAGTTTACAACCGGCTTCCTCAGCGTAGCCTGCTAAACGGAAATGAGCACCAATAAATAAAAGGAGCTGTGGACACAGAGGGCCAGAAATGAAATCACCTGCCACCTACAGAATCAACAGCAGGAGAAGACATCCTGGGTCCAGGTCCTCCGCACGCTTCTGCAGGTTCAACTTCTCTGCTTATTCATTCAAACCAGAATAAAAGCAGTCCACTCTGTCTGTCCCACTGTAACCAGTCCACTCTGTCTGTCCCACTGTAACCCGTCCACTCTCTCTGTCCCACTGTAACCAGTCCACTCTGTCTGTCCCACTGTAACCCGTCCACTCTCTCTGTCCCACTGTAACCCGTCCACTCTGTCCCACTGTAATCAGTCCACTCTGTCTGTCTGTCCCACTGTAACCAGTCCACTCTCTCTGTCCCACTGTAACCCGTCCACTCTGTCCCACTGTAATCAGTCCACTCTGTCTCTCTGTCCCACTGTAACCCGTCCACCCCGTCTGTCCCACTGTAACCTGTCCACTCTGTCTCTCTGTCCCACTGTAACCCGTCCACTCTCACTGTCCCACTGTAATCAGTCCACTCTGTCTGTCTGTCCCACTGTAACCCGTCCACTCTGTCTGTCCCACTGTAACCCGTCCACTCTCTCTGTCCCACTGTAACCAGTCCACTCTGTCTGTCCCACTGTAACCCGTCCACTCTCTCTGTCCCACTGTAACCCGTCCACTCTGTCCCACTGTAATCAGTCCACTCTGTCTGTCTGTCCCACTGTAACCAGTCCACTCTCTCTGTCCCACTGTAACCCGTCCACTCTGTCCCACTGTAATCAGTCCACTCTGTCTCTCTGTCCCACTGTAACCCGTCCACCCCGTCTGTCCCACTGTAACCTGTCCACTCTGTCTCTCTGTCCCACTGTAACCTGTCCACTCTGTCTCTCTGTCCCACTGTAACCCGTCCACTCTCTCTGTCCCACTGTAATCAGTCCACTCTGTCTGTCTGTCCCACTGTAACCCGTCCACTCTGTCCCACTGTAACCCGTCCACCCCGTCTGTCCCACTGTAACCCGTCCACTCCGTCTCTGTCCACCCCGTCTGTCTGTCCCACTGTAATCCGTCCACTCTGTCCCACTGTAACCTGTCCACTCTGTCTGTCCCACTGTAACCCGTCCCCTCTGTCTGTCCCACTGTAATCAGTCCACTCTGTCTCTCTGTCCCACTGTAACCAGTCCACTCTGTCTCTCTGTCTCCATGTGTGTGTATATGTGTGTGTGTATCTATGCAATCTGAAAACAGACGCTTTGGAAAATGATCAGTAATAATGAGTGATTTGTAGTGAATAGGTTTCAGCATTCAAAAGCACCAGTGTGGTCCTTGAGTAAAAGTCCATGTGAGTCCACAGCACTGACCTGTCTGGACAGCAGCTGCAGCTCCTCCAGCTGCTCTGGAAGAGGCCAGAACTCCTCGTCCACCTCCCCACATACACTCCTGGACTGTGGGAGAACCCTGGTGGAGCGGATAAAAGCAGTAGAGGTGGAGGAGGACAGTGCATGGTGCTGATGATGGTGACCACCACTCTCGTAACAATTCATTCCACCTCTGTTCTTACTGCAGTCCAGACTGTTCAAGGACAAACCCACAGGGTCAGTTCGGGAGAGCAGGCCACCGGAGGACAAACCATCTGAGGATTTGGTAAACCCCTGCAGGTCAGGTGACCTATGACCCACACTAAGAGTGCTTCTTTCTCTGGTCTGCCCTGTGCCGCTCACAGTAAAACCCAACCCTGACAGGCTGGTGGAGCTACAGAGGTGGTCCAGTTCAATCCCAGAGTCCTGCAGGTTGGGGTCTGTTTGGAGGAGAGAGTCTTGTTGGGGCTCAGAGCTGTCCCACTCACTGACCACCTGTCCTGGTCTCAGAGGGTAGGTGTAGTCCAGCAGGGCCTGGTACTCCCTGTTTGGGTCCCAGCCTGCAAAATGCCTGTCTGGAGATGGAGGCAAAGCTTTAGGGATGGCAGAGGCCCAGTAGTTTGCCTGATAGGGAGACATTGGGTGTCCTTTTGAGTGTCCTCCAGAAGAGCATAGTTTGGTCTCTCCCCCACCTCTCTCTGTCCCCGCCCCCGGCCTGAGCTGAGTCTGGCCTGGCCTGGAGTACCCTGAGCGAAGGGTGTAGGTAGGATACAGGACAGTGGAGGTCAGTTGCGGCCTCAGAGGAGGATTAGGTCTCTGGACCTCTAGAATGGAACTCGAGAGACTCCGCTGAGCCGATCTGCTGCCAGGGAAAGGTGATCCAAAAGTGGGTTCTTCATGGCACAGTCTGGCCCTGAGGTCTTCTCTAGAGGCTGAGGGAGGTGAGATGTCACTGTGAAAGAAGGCAAAGCTCTCTGGGGTCATCTCCTTTCTTGCTCTGGTCAAGAAGTTCATGTCAGTGTGTTGCGGATTGTCTTCTCTTCTGCTAACACCAAACTGTTTCTCCTACAAGACAGGAAACTGACAGAATTAAAAAAGGATACTGTAACATTGCTGGCTTCATCTGTCTATAGTAGTAAGTAAGTAAAGGCTTTTGAGCATTCAGGCATAAACTGCAGGTTTCTGTTATGGCTCTATTCAAACATGACAGAACCATTGCAGGAACAGCCCACAATGCTCACATGATATTTAGTCTGGGGGAAACCCTGCACATGCTGTACCACATTGATACAGTGTTTTCATTTCTGGTGAGAATTAGCTGGGTCAATGTCTGCTGGAAGATTTCAGCTGGAGCCTTTCTCACCGACATGATTGTGCATTAATTATCATGCTGTTTCCTTGGTAGGCTTGGCTATCAAAACAAAAAAAGGCGTACCAGAGAACACGACTGTTGATATTAACATGTTGAAAAGAACCCTTCCCAGCGCCTGCAGGCTGTTATAGTGATAACTACCAAAACAGCCCAAACTCGGTTAGAGCACGCAGTCTCCTCACGACATGACGTCATTAAACATTACCCCCCCCCGCCGAATGTTTAACCCAAGTTGGCCCCAATGTCTATGTGTGTATTTTAACTTGTGCAGCTGGAGTCTTTACATTAATATGATGGCCTCCAGTGTTGGAAGTGTTATGGAAATATCATTAGGTCCGACTAGTGACTCTGGGACTATGAATTATACATGAGACCGACATGTAAAAACACCATCACATTTATATAATAAAGCACGTCATCATGTCTGAAATGGTCTGTAGTTACTAGAATTCAAAACATGCAAAATAACTTCATCTAGAAAAAAAACTGATTCTACAGGATCAGTATCAATAAATAAATATTATACTCTGAGAAGTCATTCAATCTGTCCTCCTCACCTTCTCTGTGCGCTGTGGATATGTCTTCTTTAAGATAGATGCATGTTGTTCTGCAGAGAACAGAGGCTTTCTCATTACATACTGTCTGTCTGTCAGATACCTGGAGGTGGGCGCCATAGTAACACTTTTGTGTGGTCCTCCTCTGTCTCTTTCTCTCTCTGTCTTGCCTCTTTCACTGTCTTTTGTAGTCGGACTCGGGCATCTCCTGCTGTGTTTAAACTCTGGGAGATGCATCTTCCATCGCTGGCTGCATCCCTTGGCTTCCATTGGACAAAGGAAATGTAGGAAGGTCTTGTCAACTAAAGAAACATAAGAATTTAGAAACTTTCAGTGTTATAAAACAAGACTTTGTTTTATAAGAAAGGTTCAAATGTGTCTTTTTTTAATCATTGAAAAGATACTTATTATTTGATTCTTTTGGTTTCATTCATGCACCTTGAAAGAGCTGCAAGGTTGTGGCAGAGTTTTTTGTCCAGTATCTTCTCAACAACAAACATCATGCTGCTGAGTTGAGGCACAAAGGAGCACTGTAATGACACAGAAAAGAAGTAAAGTACATAAAAGACATAGAGTAACACATTCACAGACAACTTGAGAAGTAAAAGAAGCAGAAAACCCAGAACATTTATGACCTAAAGCACAGGACGGTCTAATTTCTCTAAAAACAAAACTTAATAATTATAAATTATGCTATAATTAAGACATTCTACACATAGGCCTAGGTGCTTTAAGCTGCATTAATAAATTTTTTGGCCACTTGGGGGCAGCAGAACAAGATGAAAACACCATCTGACATATTACCACCATATAAAGTTTTTTTTATGGCAAACAGTTGCCTATTTACACATTAGACTAGAGTTCTGCACAAGTCTAAAACTGAGACCCATACCCGGCCCATAACTGTGTCTTTAAAGACCCAACCCGCCTGTACCCAATTGTCATTTTTGAGACCCAATCCCAACCAAGAGACCCGAAGCTGGTAGTACTGAAACAATTAGTCGATCAGCAGAAAATGAAATGCAAACCATTCTGATAAATGATTAATTGTTCACTTATCAAGTAACACATTCTGTAGTTCCAAATGTGCTCAAATGTGAAGATTTGCTACTTTATTGTTTTATATCATTCATTTGGCAGATGTCACTTACAGCTCTGGGAAATTTTGATGGTCATTTTTTGGGGGGGCAAATTTCTGGCATTTTATTTACAGATTGATATTGAAAATAATCAAAAAGAGAGGAATTTCTTAAAAAGGTGTGGTATGCGATTTCTAATCCAATACACGTCTTTTTGTCAAATTCTGTGAATCTCTCCTCACGGTTCGCTAGCTGTCCGTTCCGTGTGTGAGCTGAAAAAAACCCTCCAGTGTTTGTACACAGCCCTGGCTCTGTAAATGGGAAACTAACAAAGTGGCTCGGGCCGAGCCACACAACACTATTCCAGCCATGATTTCTGTGTGGGTAACCTTAAATGACTTGCCCACGGACATTCAGCTCACTTTCTAGTTTGTCAAGATAAGCTGTTGTTGTGATGTTAGCTATAGTTGTGAGTACCACTGTCTGGAGCTGCTGTGCTGGCTCTGGGAAACTGGCCTGTCCTCTCTGGCTGTTAGCTTCACAGCAGCAACTGTAGGGACAGTTTGCTAACCCACAACCTAGCTAAGCTAACTCACGCCCTAGCTAACGTTAGTTATATTCCTTGTTGTGACATTGTTCACTCTATATCATGGAATTTGTCATGGTATTGGATTTCTCCAGAATCGCATACCCCACCTTTAATGAATTACATTTTAAAATAATCAAACCCTGGACCCAGCCCAAGCCAGAAATGTTATGCAACAAAACTGCCCAATTATTTTGACCCCTACAGCAGACAATAGTATTCATTTAGACTCGTGTTTGTGTCAACCTGTTGCAGTAAGGGTAGAAGCACCCAGCTCCCCCTCTCAGTTTTGCCTCCCACCTCTCAAGTCCCACCTCCCATCTCCCACCTTGCTGCTCTCATCTCCCATCTCCCAGTTCCCACCTCCCATCTCATAGCTCCCAGCTCCCACCATGCTGCTCTCAGCTTCCAGCTCCTATCTCTCACCTCCCAGCTCACATCTTCCAGTTCCCACCTCCCATCTCATAGCTCCCAGCTCCCCCCTCTCAGCTCCAACATCTCAACTCCCAGCTCCAACCTCCAATCTTGCTGCTCTCAGCTCCCACCACTCAGCTCCCATCTTGCTACTCTCAGCTCCCACCACAACCTTCCTTCTCTGCAGGTACAAAAGGACAAGAATGCAAAACTTGGCAAAACACTTGTCTGCAAATAATTCAGACGATCCACTGTGTAGATGACTTATAATCGATATTATGGTCGTGTTCCATCAAAAGTAAAAGTGCATATTCTAAACATACATAGATGTGGGATCTAGAAAGAACCCTTTAGTTGTAGGCACATCAATATCCAGTGTGGGATATAGAAAGCATAACCACAACCTATTTCAATTAGTGTAATTTCGGGGGTTGAGGTACAACAATTCCTGATTTTAAACTTATTTAAATCCCCTCATTATTAAAATGATTATTCACTATGTTGTTATATTTAAATCAAATGTTGGAAGAAATGTTATTGCATCATTTTCATCTTAAGCTAATGTATACGTACATGGATCATTCTACTGAGAGAGGTGTTTTCACATTCCTTTACTAAAGGGGTTGTTGTCCGTGCACTTCCCTAAAATCTGAGATTCAAACGTACTCCGGGCAAGCTAGATTTGGGACGTCACAAATTCAAAAGCCAATTGCAATGCCACCGTAAAAGAAACCTGAAACCTCCAGTGCAGAGCGGACTTGTCAGTACAGAGAGCGAGAGTTTGCACTAAGTTAGCGTAGTGAAAGTTTTGACAGCAAACATGGTAGAGTGTGTAGTTTTTGGATGTAAACCGGACCCTGGAGCTTCCTTCTATTATCTACTGACGTTACTTAATAACAATGTGAACACCCTGTAACATCGAAGCAGACATTATTGTATGTTTCACAACACGCCGTGTCAGCCACTGCCAGTTACAAGCTAACAAGGTAACAAACAACATAAACTAACAAGATCCTTCTATTATCTATTGAAGTTGGGAGCAGAGAGGTGAGAGGTGGGAGCTGAGAAGTGATGTGGGAGCTATGAGCAGGGAGGTGGGAGGTCAGGCTGAGAGGTGGGAGGCAAAACTGAAAGGGGAGGTGGGCTGAAAGGTGGGAGCTGGGAGCTATGAGATTGGAGGTGGGAACTGGGAGTAGCAAGGTGGGAGGTGGGAGCTGAGAAGTGATGTGGGAGCTATAAGCACAGAGGTGGGAGGTTGGGCTGAGAGGTGGGAGCTGGGAGCAGCGAGGTGGGAGCTGGGAGCTATGAGATTGGAGGTGGGAACTGGGAGTAGCAAGGTGGGAGGTGGGAGCTGAGAGGTAGGAACTATGAGCAGGGAGGTGGGAGGCAGAACTGAGAGGGGGAGCTGGGATGTGGGAGCTGAGAGCTATGAGCAGGGAGGTGGGAGCTATGAGATGGGAGGTGGGAACTGGGAGGTGGGTGCTGAGAGTGGCAAGGTGGGAGGTGGGAGCTGAGAGGTGGGAGCTGAGTGGTGGAAGCTATGAGCAAGGAGGTGGGAGGTTGGAGCTGGGAGGTGGTTTGTACTGGCTCAACTGTTGAATGTGTATTTTATTTCTGATTCACTGCTTTGTTCTTGCTAACTTCTTGCTTTGTTATGCAGCTCCCTCTCTTTATTCATTCTCTAGCTCTCTCTCTCGCTCTGAGCTGGGGAGGAGGGGCCAACTTTGAATCGTGTGTTTACAAACACCAACCAACAAATCCTACTTATTCTGCCTTTAATACAAAAATATTGATAAGTGGAGCTTATGACAATATGTTTAAAGCTACAATATGCACTTAAATTAATTAATTAATTATTAATTAATTAATTAATAGGAATAAAAATCCAAGGGACATCCAGGAATACAGACAAATGGAGATTATAGCTTTAAATCAATACTACAATCCTTGTAAACATTTGTTCCAGATAAACACACATATCTAAGTGGCACATACACACTTCCAGTTGCTTAGCAAGTGGAATGTCTGTACCTATTGTTGTGGGATCACAAAGCAGCAGGCCTGATAAGCATCCAATTGCGTCCAGGCAGTGTAATGATATGCTCACTCCTCACCTGACTGATCTCATTAAGACTGCATGCTCAGACCTGCCTGTGCTCATCGGACCAACAAGAAAGAATACTGTCTGTCCAGGGGGTCTGCTGACACAGCAGCAGTGTGTCCAGAGCTGTGGACACATCATGTGCAGAACTCAATTCTAATTGTTCACACTATTAATGTTTTGTAGAAAAAGGTGCTGGCTCAGCTGTATTTTGTGCTGACAAATATGAAAAAGTGACAAAAAAAAGAAAGTAATTTTTCACAACAATGACTGGTGGTCTGATACACACCAATGACTGTCCAACAAAGTGCAAACATGGAACTCCAACTGTGTGAAATATAAGTCATGATCATCTGAGGGTATTGTTTGAAATGTTTCTATATTCGTGTCAATACGATACTTGAGCTTCAGAAAAGATTCCACAATTTTTCCACAAAATTTCGATATATTACTTTGAGAAATAAATGGTAAATGGCTGCATTTATAAAGCTCTTTTATCCAAAGTGCTTTATAATTTTGCCTCTCATTCAACCATTCACACTCACTCACACAACGATGGCAGCAAGCTACCATGCAAGGTGCTGGCCTACTCATCGGGAGCAATTTCTTGCCAAAGGACACTTCGACATGTGGACGGGAGGAGCTGGGGAACTATTTCTCTCTCTCGATACTGATTCCAATACCTAAACTCTATGGAAGACCACAAGTGTCTGGAAATAGTTATAAAGCATTTAATTAATTGATATCTAACTGGACATTAAAAATAGGAATTCATAAAATATTTTACAAATGAATAAATTAATCCACAAATAAATAGACTAAATTACTAAGTATTTAATGAATTGACATTTAAATGGCCAATAAAAAGACCATGGTCTCAGTACAGTACATACACTAATGTGAGTTCATGCTTTTCCGGCTATGACAAGTCAAAATGTCTGCTGTGAAAAAGGTCTATGACCTATGTGCCTCACACAGGACGTGAAAGATGGCAAGCTATGATTAGGTTGAGTAGTCAAAAGTAAAGATCTTTGCATGACTTTGCACTGCACATTTTTGCTGATTTGAGCTTCCTTATTATTTCATTTAATTTTCTGTTTTTCAGTCATGTGATAATAAACAAATGGGAAAACTGAAGAAGTAATATTTGAGGTGAAAGAGAAAATCATAGGCAACATTAAGGATTCATGTGATGTGTTAGACGGACTGACCTACCCACCATATACTCAGAAGTCTGCTGTTGTTTAACTGATAGCAGGCACAACATAAAAACTTCAGAGTCCTGTAGGCATACAGGTCTTGGAGGGATGGCAGATTGCAGCCAATCACCTTCTCTGCGCTACAGTCTGCCCTTGTCCTTGGCAGCCGCAGCAGCGTACTAGACGGTGATGGAGGAGGTGAGGATGGACTCAATGATGGCGGTGTAAAAGTGCACCATCCTTGTCTTTGGCAGGTTGAATTTCTTCAGCTGCCGCAGGAAGTACATCCTCTGCTGGGCTTTCTTGGTGAGGGAGCTAATGTTCAGCTCCAACTTGAGGTCCTGGGTGATGATGGTGCCCATGAAGCGGAAGGATTCCACAGTGTCGACAGAGGAGTCACACAGGGTGATGGGGACGGGTGGAGCTGGGTTCTTTCTGAAATCCACAACCATCTCCACTGTCTTAAGAATGTTGAGCTCCAAGTTGTTCTGACTGCTCCAGGTGGTCAATCTCCCACTTGTAGGCAGACTCATCCCCATCACAGATGAGCCCAATGAGGGTGGTGTCATCCACAAACTTCAGGAGCTTGATGGACTGGTGACTGGAGGTGCAGCTGTTGGTGTACAGGGAGAAGAGCAGAGGGGAAAGAACGCAGCCTTGGGAGGAACCGGTGCCGATGGTCCGGGATTCAAAGACATGTTTCCCCATCCTCCTGTGCTGCTTCCTGTTGGACAGGAAGTCTGTGATCCACTTGCAGGTGGAGTCAGGCACACTCAGCTGGGAGAGCTTGTCCTGCAGCAGAGATGATGGTGTTGAAGGCGGAGCTGAAGTCCACAAACAGGATCCTGGCGTAGGTTCCTGATGAGTCCAGGTACTGGAGGGCCATGTTTACTGCATGGTCTACAGACCTGCTGGCTCTGTAGGCGAACTGCAGCAGGTCCAGGAGTGGATCTGTGATGGATCTGAGGTGGGACAGCACAAGGCACTCAAAAGACTTCATTACCACAGAGGTCAGGGCGATAGGTCTGTGGTCATTAAGTCCTGTGGTCCTTCATTTTTGGGGACGGGGATGATGGTGGAGGATTTGAAGCAGGCTGGAACGTGGCATGTCTCCAGTGAGAAGTTGAAGATATGATTGCTGTCTGTTGACTATATAATTACTTAATCATAAAGGTTTTCAGTAGTCATATAAAGGTATACACGTGCACCACAAGACCACTACTGTGAACACTATGAGAAAAGTAACCAGCCCCTTACATAAACAGAATTCCCTGTTACAATCCTGTTGACAGGTTTCCAGAGGAAACGGAATTTGGAGATTTGCTTAAAGTCAAACTAGTTGCTGCTTTACAAATAATCCCACTGTATATACTTCAAATATGTGTGAAACAGCTCACAGTTAACCGTTATGGTACCTGTGGGACGATTTAAACAATTAATAAATAAATAATTAGAGGTAAAATTGGAGATTGCAGATGTAACTCACATCTTCCTGCTGCTGATGGTTACAGGTGTTTAACTGAAAAAGACCTTTATTATTGTATATTATATTGTTCGGGATATACAAACAAAAACACAAGTAAACATAATCTGTTGACAACATGAAGGGCGCTTTTGCCTCCACAATTTGCATGTATCACTACATTGTTTTTCCCTCTCGCTCTCTCCCCATTGTCAGGGTTTTTCCTGCATATGGGTTTTTGGGGCCCCCCTAAAGAGGTTTAGCCAGCGCCGAAGGAAAAACAACAGCGCCTAAATGATAAGAATTGAGAATAAAAATAGCAATCCTCTCCGAATGTGTTTAATAGCAATATATCAAACAACTGTTAAACAAGCAGAACATAAACTTAAATATGACGTCTTTGACTTCCAGAAGTCAACTCCCCTCTCACCCACGGCCGCTATATTTTACACATGTGGCTGGTACTGGTTAAGTCAAGTCAAGTCAAGTCTGCTTTTTTTGTCAATTCTTCCACACGTAAATTACATACATACAGAGAATCGAAATTGCGTTACTCTCAGACCCCCGATGCATACAGATAACACTAACAGTAGAGCCTAAAATCTAGATCAAATATAAAATATAAGCTAAAACTATACAATAAGGGAATACAAAAAAAGAGACATAATAAAAAATAAAATAAAATAAATAAAAATAGGTTGACTAGGATAAGCTAGCTATGCTGCATTGTTCTGACTGGGTCTGAACGCTCTCCTGTGAAGCTAGCGCTAATGGGATCTCAGTTTTACCGCCCAGAGTCTCCCGGTGGTTTTAACTGCAGTATTTAATCTCAAAATGCGTCTTTATGCAAAATAACGATCAAATAAACTTTGAAAAATAAATTTTAACCAACGTTAATTTAGGGGAAGACATTTGAGTCTGAATCTGATTGGACTATAAACAGGTAAGAAGGCTGAGCTCATCTGGTGCAGTTGAGTTTGCAGCAATATTAATACTACCTAGTTATATTTAATCCACGTTGCAGTCATTTAAAATGCCTGTTGCGTGGAAGCCCACAGCTGCTTTGTTTTGGTTAAATACAGGCGTAATTGCAATGTTACACACAGGCACAGCAGTAATAACATTGAACATGCTTTGGGCAGGCCTGTTGAGAGCTGCTCTGCATGAATACAAATAATGCTGTAAGCCGCAGTCATATTTTAGTCTGGGATCTGCACACAAGGGCAATATTCATTTTTTTATAGTGCCAGTGTTTCAAGTGCAAGATGGTTATTGTTGTCATGCCAGAAAGTGAAGAGCAAAAAAAAAATCAATGTGAAATTACTTTCTGAGTCTCTCTCTTTACCGCATATTGTTTTATTCCATTACAACTGATAATAGACATTTATGTTTATCGAATGGTCAGAAATAACAGGAAAATACATAGACTTCTGTCAAATAATTCAATTCAATTTTATTTATATAGCGCCATTGAGTGAGTTATCTCATTGCACTTTTCCTATAGAGCAGGTCTAGACCGAACTCTTTATAATATTACCAATAAAGGTAACACAGACTCGTTACTTTTACTGTCCCATCATGCTTACTGTTGTGTGTGGTCACCCCCAATGGCCCATTCTTAGCCAGGAAAAACCGCAATCGTGTGCCCCTTCAGTAACCCTTTGCCCCTAGCGTTTGCCTGTACTACCTATGCTAACAGCCAGCCCTGAAGACACACAATCACACAGTTGGGGGGGGGGAGACCAGAGAGGCAGTGGGAGGCAGCGGGGTGCAGTCAGGAAGAGGCTGTGATGTGACGCAGGCTTTGCACCACACCTTCCACTACGGTCAGTCCGAACAGTTAAAAACATGCAGACTTTAGACGAGGTTGATGACAGGTCAAACAAAGCTGTGTGTTTGAAGCACAGGTGGATGGTTTGAAGGCCCTCAGCCCAGCCTTCTGCATGGACTTAAAGTGCTGCCTTAGGGTGATTGTTTGAATATAATAAAGCAGGCTGCAGTGTGCTTTGTTCTCTTGGTTGTATCACTTCCCCTTTACTGTGCTTTAAATCTGCATTAGGCAATTTCACACACTGCCCACTCCACATGGCAACAAGAGGAGACTACATTTGAATTTCAATACAGTGTGTGATGTCAGTGACCAGCCCACTGCAAGCTTGTGCTCGCCAACCCAACCAGACTGTGATGTTTTATACCAAGAGATACCAAAGGTCAAACAAAGTCAAAATATCTAATACTGGTGAATACAGTTTCCTGTGTACAGAGCATTAACTCACTGCCGCTCTTTATGGCTATGTTATGATGAATATCATGCTTTAAGGGTCAGTTGACACAAATTACAGTTTCTGCCTCCACTTCAATACAAAGGAGGGTCATCTGGTAAACCAGGCCAGTGTGTTGTATCTCAGAGTATCTCTTCTCTGTTGCAGCTTTATAGTATGTTAAACTAAGCACTATGCATGAGGATCAGACCCACTGACAGC
Source organism: Siniperca chuatsi (assembly GCF_020085105.1). Classification (NCBI taxonomy): domain Eukaryota; kingdom Metazoa; phylum Chordata; class Actinopteri; order Centrarchiformes; family Sinipercidae; genus Siniperca; species Siniperca chuatsi. Next base: position 1,340,482 of record NC_058052.1, on the reverse strand, counting down.
ATCACATGAGCCCGTTTATGAAAAAGGTACAAACATTTTGTAACGCAGGCACAACAGTGCCTCTAATGACAGGATCACCACATGTTTTCCTGTCTCATTATTCTCAGGATTTGGGGTGGCAGGTGAACGTCTCACACTATCCTCCATTGTGATGGTGTGCCTGGTTTCCATAGCGATGGCCTAGAGAGGATGGTGCCAGACTCAAGATGGAAATGTCAATCAAAGGCTACAACAGAACAAAGACCCCAGGATTGACTAAACTTCTTTGTTGAGCTGGAACGCTCGCTAACGGCTGGGATAAATATGATTCACTGCAAAACCAGTCGCTCTTTAAAACCTGCACTTACTGGATCTTCGATCGTGTTGTTCAGCAGCAGACACCCACGTGCACAGACACAGTAATGGCTCTTAACTCAAATAGCAATGGGTACATGCATCTCCAGGAAAATACAGTGCCTACTATTTCACTTTAGCATGTATGTATTTGGAAACCGTTATTTTCCTTAGAAGTTAAACTAAATCAACTAATTGTTGTCCGACCAACAGTCCAAACCCCAAAGAAACTCAGTTTACTAGGACATAACACAGAAAAGCAGTAAATCCTCACATTGGAAAAACTGGAATCAGAGGGTTGGTGGTTTAGCTTGTTTAATCACTTAATTGATTAATCAGTTGTCCAAATTGCTGTATTTTCTGTCAATGACTTATTATTGTTCAGCTCTAGATTTGTTGGCATACACTAGACCAGTGGTTCTGAAACTTTTCTCTGTCATGCCCTTGCCCCCCTTTTGGACACCTTGCATGCCTCAGAGCACTCCTGATTCAGATTCACAGGCCTTTTCACCGCAGACATTTTGACTCGTCACAGCAAGAAAAGCACCGGTTATGTCATTAGTTCCACCTGTGTTTGACAGGTCAAAATGCCTGCGGTGAAAAAGCTTTATTCAACTTTAGTTTCACTCCTCATTTTTCCTCCAGTTCATATGGCCTGTTCATAATTAGTCTCTATTTTCCCTATAATTAGTACCAGATTACACATTTTCTTATTAGGAAAACCTTGGAAATGATTGGGAAATTGCAGACCTGTAAAATAAAGTGTTACTGTTTTATTTCCCAACATGAAGGTCTAAATGCTGTTCTTCAAATACTGGGTCTAAATATACTGGAATCAGCTTTCAAAAATGTGCACGTTTTTAACTGAACATTGTAACTCTGCAAAGGTTTCTTATACTCCCAAATTCTCAGAATAAATACAGAGGACATGACCTCAATGGTGGCCATAGCCCTGAATTAGAGCTTGGATAACCTCGCAACAGCAAACTTACCCATCAGTATGTGACAAGAAAACAACAGCCGACCTGCTCCCTGACCAGAAAAACATTAGCCATGATGCCTCAAATGTGGAATGTAAACACAGAAGTGCACTGAAAGCTCTCCTTGCTTTCACCCTGGATTTTTAGTGTGTTGGTGTTGTTAGACAGGAAAATGTGTGGGCCAATCACCAGCAGAGCTGTATGCATTCAGCTGTGGTACATATGCACTTAGCGTGTAGCGTGCCTTGGATGTGAAAAAACATTGTGCTGCCATCTTTGTGGACCTCTCTAAGGCATTTGACACTGTTGATCATTCCTTGCTTCTACATATTTTAAGTATGTTGGTTTTAGTTCTAGTGCTTACACGCGGTTCCTGGATTAGCTGTCTGATCGGCAGCAGTCAGTGAACTTGGGAGCTATTAGTTCAGAGTTTTTATCGATTACTAAGGGAGTTCCACAAGGTTCAATTCTTGGTCCAGTTCTTTCTACAATCTCTATTAATAATATTACATCATTTTTAACTAATTGCCATGCACATTTATACGCGGATGATACAATAGTGTATTGTATTGCGATTCCGCTCAGCTAGCTGTGGAGAACTTGCAACGTTCCTTTAATGTTCTCCAGGACGTGCTTAAGGATCTTAAACTCGTATTGAATGCACATAAAACTACGTTTATGTTGTTGATAGCCTAATGGTAGCAAAACATTTTGTATTTCCACTGTACAAGGATCCCACATTGAGAGAGCTACAGAATATAAATACATCGGTATTTGGATAGACGACAAACTCACATTCAAATATCATATAGACAATCAAACTAATTACAACAAAAAATGTTTTTTTATATAGAAATAGAACAAACTTTACTATGTTTTGTAGCAAACGGATTGTTGAAGCTGATTTTCTCTCTGTTATGGATTATGGTGATGTGATTTACAGGCATGCATCTGCCTCTACTCTTAAACCTTTGGATGCTGTTTATCATTCTGCTCTTAGGTTTATAACTGGTGAGGCTTATAGCACTCATCATTGCGTCTTGTACAAAAAAGTCAGGTGGTCTTCTCTGTCCGAGAGACGCGACATGCATTTGTATTTGTTGAATTACAAGGCTCTAACTGGGAAGTTGCCATCTTACATCTGTTCTTTGCTTGTTTGGTCCTCTGGACCATATCAAACACGGTCTAATGACGAGCTTCCTCTGCAAGTCCCTCGAGTTTGTACAGAGCTTGGAAGATCTGCTTTTAGTTTCTATCCTCCGTCTACCTGCAACTCTTTACAAAGCACCCTCAGAATTAATACTTTTTATCTGTATCTTTTAAATCATTACTCGATGTAATTTGAAATGAGGGCCATCCCTCAGTGATTTAGAGTTTCAATAATATATTAAGTAACAGCCACAGTACATTCATAGTGCCCTAATGCTGCTCAATAGTCAGTTTTAGTCAGAATTAACTTCATGTTTGAGCCTTTGCTCATTTGTTCAAAATTAAATATACAGTATGTCAAACACAGGGGACAGGGGTCAGAGTGGGACTGTGGAGGAAACCATGGCAACAAGCAGTGACATCAAACACAAGTGACGTATGAAAAGCGAGGAGCCACTGGGCTTCTGTGTCCTGTTTGTTTGGGCCCATTCAGAAAAATCTACAAATGAACATGACCAAATTTAAGAGACAAGGTGTAGAATTAGAGCAGAAGCGATACTGCGGGCTTTGTGATTTCAATAATATGAAAAATGTGCAACACGTCTGAAACTCATTTCAAAAACCCTGCATTTGGACGTGTCCTTGCTTCTCGACAAACCACATGCCCAATGGAATCCAACTTCGGCCCTTTCACAATTCTTTGGACCTTCTCGAAAATTCGGCATCATTATGATCCACCAAGCTGTGCATCCTTTTCAGAAAATCTCTCATTTAAAGTATTTGACACTTTTCCCCACCGCCCACTACTGTGTATGTGGCCGGCGGAAGTCAGACCAGTAGTCACTTATCGAAAATCTATCAACGAGTGAAGCCTGACTAACAAAGCCCTCAAGCAGCCGTTAACACCACCAGTGTCAAAACAATACAAGTAACGGATACGAACCACGTTTAGCGGCGTAGTTCAGCTGGAAGCGTCCGGTTGCTGTTGTCGCCGTCTTCCCGGGAGCGTCGCCGCTGTAGCCTCCTTCCTCCCACCGTGCTGCCTTCAGGTGCTCCTCCTCAAATCCGGTCCTGCCTCCGTCGAAGTCATTTAGCGCACGTCTTTTCGTAACATTAGTAATTAGCAAACAGCCCCTGTCATAAAGGCAGGCCCTGTTTGCTTATCTGCTCGCCGCTCGGTTATAATGAATACCTACTCGTCTTTCTAAAAAAACAGAAGAATCACATTTATTTACAGCATGTATGTGACATGTACAGCGCGTGTGCGACATAACTAGATTTTAAGGGTACAAAAGTAATAATTCACGTAACCGCTTAACAATAACAGAAAAAATGCGCGCCAGTCATATTATTTTGTTAGTTTGTGGGGTGAAAAGATCATAATTACAATATTGCTGACGGCAGATGAACGCAACGCATCATACAACGGAGTTCAATTAGAACCAGAGGAGCAGGCCGATGCGGCTCTTCACTCACCTTCAGCGGGCAAAGAAGAGTACATGTAACCCGCCCCGGTTACATATACACTTCTACATTATATAAAGTCCCTGATCACTCATCAGACATAATAGATCTCTCACACACTGCCACTGCTACAATGACTGGTGGTAATGATGATGATGATGATGATGAAAAAACCTGGTTGCAATTACTGAAGTGTAACCTGTCAGTAAAGGATTTGCTTCTTTTCCTTTGGAGCCACACAAACAGAAATCCCACGACAGGTAACTCCCACCTGGAGTGACTGGAGACACCTTGTACGGGATTTCCTGGCAAGAATGGTGAAATGAGAATGTCTTTAAAAACTGTGTTCAAAATGAGGCCGCAGAAGTGTTTTCCTCTCGGGTTTCCAGTGTTATCACATTATGATCAGAGTGCATTTATTATTTAAATGCAAGAAAAAAGACTTCTGAAAAAATGATTGGTTCGAACTTACTGTTTAAATTCATCACTTAATGTGGTAACCCTATATAGTCAGATTTTTGGAGGTATAGTTATCTGAGATATTCACGTTATAATACGTCGTAACACATGCTCAAAATGAATGGATCACAGTCATACAGTCGCACAGGACTTGTACAGAGAATCATCTTTCCTTTTATTGATCTTAACATTGATACCTGCGGACACAGTGAGCTTACAGGAGCAGCACTCCGACCCACGGCTCCCTCTCACCTGCAACAAAACACCAGCAGCGTGTCTTGGAGCTTCACGTATTCCACTGATTTCTGATGACATTTTGTTTTTTGAGCATGACCCCTTGAACAAAATGCACAACATGAACAGCCATGATACACTTCAGGTACACATAAGTAAAACTAGTCTTTTACTGAGTTAATCTGTCCACACTGTAAGTATTAATACAATCAGTCAGAAACAGTTTGTATCTTTGCCTTATTCTCACCTTCTGATCAGAAGCTCAGACTTCTGAGTGTACAGCAAAAACAATCAATGGTTTTAAAAAGCGATGCTGACTATACATCTCCATAATACAGGTGTGATATGTCAGATTTCTGGGTAATGAACTAGAAGTCGACACAGCGGCCCTTTCTCTCCCAGTCTCCATAGCGGGTGGGCTCTGGCCCCCGAGGACCTCCCTTCTCTTGGGTTGCAGGGTTCACGTCATCAGGGAACTCTGGAGGACGACAAGAGAATGGTTCAGTTTGAAAGACGCTCTCTAATTAAGATTAGTCCCTTCCACAGCTGCTTCACTTTCTTCACAACATACCGTTTACAGTGCAGTGTCCAGTGTCTTAGGTCCACCTAGCTAAAACTCATATCTGTCTTCACCAAGGTTAGAGCTCTTTGGAGCTTTGACAAACATTTCTTAACTCAAGGTCCACTAATTAGCTTTTCCCTGAGCTTTCAACCACATTTCTCGGTCTCCCTTAGCTGATGGGAGTTCCAACTTCAGAAGTTCAATACTGTCACGTAATGACAACTGAGCAAACTCCACACTGTGAGATGCAGTTGAAAGCTCTGGAATAATGCTAGTAAGTGGGCCTTGAGTTAAGAAATACAAGAACGAACCTTCACACTCAACTTCGAGAGGTGCTGTTGATAAATTGGTTTATGTTATACTGAGAGGTGTTTCTAATCCTGTATACACTGTATAAATGGAGTGGACAAAATATTCTAAACACACCTCAGAATAATGCGTTACAATTCAACAGACGCCTCTAGAACAGTGGTTATGGTGGGCTTTAACTCCACCGAAGAATCTTTATTTCCAAACAACTTTTCCTGTACACTTGTGTGTGTGTGTGTGTGTGTGTGTGTGAGATGTGGTTCCCGAGCCGCACGCGCAATATACAATATAAGAACCAAGTCCGTTGATCTCCCAGGCAGCGTTTCCCAAACCTCTCCTGGAGGACCCCTTGTCCCGCATGTTTAGGACCTCTCCCTGCCCCAACACAGCTGATTTAAATGATGGGCTTGTCACCAAGCAGCTTCAGAGCTGATCATTTGAATCAGCTGCGTTGGAGCAGGGAGAGATCCTGCAGGACAGGGGCTCCTCCAAGAGAGGTTTGGGAAGCCCTGTCCCACAGGACTCAGAAAGTGTGTGCTGCCACTGCACGGCACTTGGTCTCCTCACCTGACTGGCTGTTCCTTAACTAGCTAATTAAGCTGCACTGGGGCTCTGGCCACTTTCTATACTGTTCAGAAACCCAGTTTAAACCTAATAAACTGAACACTGGGTGTATTTACTGTAAAATGATCAGTTCATGTTTATCTACTGGACAACGTGAACCGTATGTGTGTCTAATGAGACATTTGGATCAGATTCTTCAGAAACTCATTAACGGACTGCATGAGTCATGATTATACTTGAGTTCATTCACAGTCAAAGAACAACTGCAGTTATTATTCAATAAAAATTATTCTATTTTTTGTATTTATTGGAAGTTGCATGCTGTACAGATTATGAAGCCCCTTGAGGCAAATGTGTGATTTGTGATATTGGGCTATATAAATAAAACTGACTTAACAAGATAATATGTTGGTCATAGATATACTGTGCATCCCTAATTTTAATTATTGTTATCATCAGTGTCTAACGCTCATCTGAAGAGTTCTTTGGTTCTACTTTAAGTCGTAATTCCGCAGGGCTTGTGTAGGTGCGTCACTCTCACTTTCCAGAACATCTTTGCGCTTCTCCTCGGGGCTGTCAAACCGCCCCTGCGGGGTTTTAGCTTTCTTCAGCGGCTCCGCGTCCTTCACCGCTCCGCTGGCTGCCCGTGGACTCCCTGAACACACAGCGGGGATTTCAGAATGAACACTGGAGTAATACAGCCGTCTGAGGACAGACCTCCAGCTCTGATTTAACCTTAGCTAACGTCACTTTGACGACTGTCGACGTTTATATCAAAACTCTTAAGTCGACGAATAAAACAGCTTTTGGTGACACTGAAACATTCAAACACCCGGTTTGTGTAGATTTGGCTCACAAGAAAACCATGAGGCTACCGCCGCTGATACTGACGCGCGCACTGACCTGTGGCGTTAAAGACACATTCCGCCGCTAGACTCTGAGAAAGCAGCGTTACATGTCTGCTGCCTGAAGCACATAACCGCACGACAGCCATGTCTGGAGCAACACGACGACTCTCTTCCTGCTGTGCTCGGACACTTACACAAGTCTGTTGGTGTTTGTCGCGCTTCATTTACGCATTTGTCATCATCATCAAGCGACAGAAAACGCCCACAAGCCAGGGCCATGTTTACTGGACGCCAGTAGGGGGAGACAAAGCATTGGATATCAGATTTAAAGCGCTGTACAATGATCTACAGTATGAGGCCCTATTTGTTGTGATGTTTTTATATTTTCAGCTTTACCATCATCACTTCGTTGAATATGCCTAGGAGCACCTTCAGCGGAAGACTCATTACTCCCCTGCAATATTTAGTTTCCTATGTTAGTTTTTCCTATTTATTGATATTGAGATTATATACCTCCATTACTGCTGTGCAATATCTTAATAATCTCAATAAGCTACACTTAACTCGACAGTACATGCACCACTACTTATTACTTATATTATTACATTGTATTATTATACTGTATTATCATCATCAGCCGGTAAACCCACTTGGTACTTCACACTTATTTTATCTTATACTTATACCCACCTGGTACTTCATTTATTTCTGACCTGTTTTAATAGTTTTTATAGTGTATCATATCGTTTGCTAGTACTTTCTCCTGTGTGCACTGATGTAAAGACGAGCTGCTGTAACAAAGAGTTTCCCTTCGGGGATCAATAAAGTATTTCTGATTCTGATTCTGATGTAGAAACTCAGCATGTTCTGGTCATCTCAAGTACTTGCATTAATTAGTGATGTCATAAAAAAAATGGAATTAAAAAAACACCCTACACCTGTTTCACACTGAACACTAATGCTTTAGCCAAATGTATGCTTTTCCTTCTTCAGAGACAGATTTGCCCGATAACTTTGATCAGTTTGACAGCTCCTGCTAGAGTGACTACAATGACTTTCTAGAACTACCTACTGTGCACAGGGCCATTGCCAGGAATTTAGAAATACTTGGATCTTTTATGGATAATATAATATTCTTTGCCTGGTTTGGTTACAAGAATGACTAACCAGTAAGCTTTGGCTTTGCACTATTTTATCATTTTCACACCCCTCTCTTTAACAGTGACTGATTTTTGCAAGAATAGTTCAGCATGTAGGAAACCACTCACTTTCCTTCGGAGCGTGAAAATGTTCAGACGGAGATCAATCTCTGTTAAGAACAGAGCTGGAGTCAGAACATGGATAGCCTAGCTTAACATACACTGGAAACCGGTGCATACAACTAGCCTGGCTCTGTCCAAAATTCAAAAATACACCTACCAACACCTCTAATGCTCACTAATAATGAGATACAATGTGTTTATTAATCTGTATTGAAACAGAAATGTAAAAATGACATCCTGGTAGACTATTCCCAGCACCCTATTTTGAAAGCTAAGCCTAGTAACAGGTTGCTAAAACCCCCACATGCCCCCAAACACATGACATCATTGTCCTCGGTGGTAGCTATGGCCCTGACTGAACATCAGCATTTAAGGGGGGGCTGAAATAATACGAATGTATGCGACTGCGGCAGCGTCGGAGAAAAGTGCATTCCACTTATTTTCAAACGCATTGATTTGGCAGTAAATGTGCCATTCTGTTCAAACTGTCCTCAAAGTCTGAACTGGAATGAATGCTCCATGGCCTGCTTGTTGTAGCCTCAGAGAGCACATTGAATAAAGAGTTAGATTTTGTCACACAGTATACACAAAAATTATTCTACAGAATGTTCGGGTGTTCACATACTTTTGGTCATTTAGTGTACTACATACACACCAAGAACAGTGCTGGGCTGTGAGGCGATTTTTGTCTTGCAACTTTCGGTATTGCCAAAGACTGGCCCATAAAGACTTTTTCCCATACACAATTACAAAAGAAACACTTGTAAAATGATGAATACATTTTTCTGAGTGTCAAACACGTTTAAATGACTCACACACATACATACATACTGTACATATATCTATATCTATATATATATATATATATATATATATATATATAGATATCTATATATATATATCTCTATCTATCTATCTATATATATATATATATATATATATATATATATCTATATCTATATCTATATATATATATATATATATATATATATATATATATATATATATCTATATATATATGCACATATGTATACACATACATATATATACACATACATACATATACATGAGATAATTTCTGTTATAAATTGGTGCGATATAAATAAAATTGAATTATATGCAAATGCATATATATATATATATATATATATATATATATATATATAATTTAAATTTTATTTATATAGTGCCAATTCATAACAGAAGTTATCTTATTGTACTTTTCCTATAGAACAGGTCTAGACTGTACTCTTTATAATATTATTTACAAGCACTTGGCAACTTAAAACTTCCTTTTAAGAGGCAGAAACCTCGAGCAAAACCAGACTCAGTGGTGGCCGGCCATATTAGGTTTTTGAGAGAGAGAGAGAGAGAGAGAGAGAGAGAGAGAGAGAGAGAGAGAGAGAGAGAGAGAGAGGGTTTTGAGAGAGAGAAAGAAAGGGGGTGGGGGAGAGGGAGGGGAGAATGAAGCACAATGCAAACACCACCTAGAATTTTAAAATAGTAATAATGTAATGGTAGGGCTAATATTAATATTAAAAAATTAATAATAATAATGACAGTCATAGGAATAGTTATGACAATAATAGTAACAGAGGAAATAACAGTTAGTTGTAGTTGCAGTTGTCGCGCAGGAACACAGAAATACCTGCTGAAAGCGACAGAAGGAGAGATGAGAGAAACAAGAAAGCACAGAACTACGGGAGAGAAGATGTTGAGTTAGTAACATGCAGTAATGAGATAAAAATGCATACAGATGGAGAGGGAGAGAAGGAGAGAGGAAAGAGGTGCATCATGGGAAGTCTCCTGGCAGTCTAGGCCTATAGCAGCAAAACTAAGGGATGGTTCAGGACTCACCCAAGCCAGCCCTAACTATAAGCTTTATCAAAGAGGAAAGTCTTAAGCCTACTCTTAAATGTGGAGATGGTGTCTGCCTCCCAAACCCAAACTGGGACCTGATTCCACAGGAGAGGAGCTTGATAACTGAAGGCTCTGGCTCCCATTCTGCTTTTAGACACTCTAGGAACCACAAGTAACCTTGAATCCTGGGAGCGCAGTGTTCTAGTCAGGTAATAAGGTATTATGAGATCTTTAAGATATGATGGTGCCTGACCATTAAGAGCTTTGTAGGTGAGAAGAAGGATGTTAAATTGTATTCTGGATTTTACAGGGAGCCAGTGCAGAGAAGCTAATATTGGAGAAATATGATCTCTTTTCCTAGTTCTTGTCAGTACACGTGCCGCAGCATTCTGGATCAACTGGAGAGTCTTAAGGGACTTATTCGGGCAGCCTGATAATAAGGAATTGCAATAGTCCAACCTAGAAGTAACAAATGCATGCACTATTTTTTCTGCATCATTTTGAAACTGGATGTGCCTGATTTTTGCAATTTTACGTAGGTGAAAGAAGGCAGTCCTTGAAGTTTGTTTCATGTGGGAGTTAAAGGATAAATCCTGATCAAAGATGCAGTGGTGTGAAAAAGTGTTTGCTCCCTTTCTGATTTCTTATTTTTTTTTGCATGTTTGTCACACTTAAATGTTTCAGATCATCAAACAAATTTAAATATTAGTCAAAGATAACACAAGTAAACACAAAATGCAGTTTTTAAATGAAGGTTGTTATTATTAAGGGAAAACAAAATCCAAACCTACATGGCCCTATGTGAAAAAGTCATTGCCCCCTAAACCTAATAACTGATTGGGCCACCCTTAGCAGCAACAACTGCAATCAAGTGTTTGCGATAACTTGCAATGAGTCTTTTACAGCGCTGTGGAGGAATTCTGGCCCACTCATCTTTGCAGAATTGTTGTAATTCAGCCACATTGGAGGGTTTTTGAGCATGAACTGCCTTTTTAAGGTCATGTCACTGTTACGGACAGAACAGCCCGGAGACACAGAGAAGATACTGAGATAGTTTATTGGAACACAAGGAGTATGAATAGGTGAAGGTGATAATATTACCGTCCTTTTAACTGAAAGTAGAGGAGCTCTGGGGTGATGTAGATTCACACAGGAGAGTAGAGTCACACGGGACCAGGAGGTGGAGCGACACACTCGGGAGACTGGAGACACACGGGACCGGGAGCTGGAGCGACACACACGGAGGACTGGAGAAGACAGGAGCCGGGATCGAGGTTCTGGGTACTAGTAGCCGTTTTGCGGCGACGTAGGTGAGTCCTTGGCGTTGAGGAGGCAGGATCTGGAGATCTGTCCTTGTTTCAACGAGACCGGACCCTGACTGAGGAGAGGGATAGTGATTTACAGGGGAGTGGAGTGCTGATAAGGTGCAGGTGTGTAATGAGTGACAAGTGATTGGAATTAGTAATCGGGTGAGGGAGTGCGGTGTGTTTAGTGTAGTGGCTGGTGAGAACATGACAGGCTGTGACAGTCACAGCATCTCAATAGGATTCAGGTCAGGACTTTGACTAGGCCACTCCAAAGTCTTCATTTTGTTCTTCTTCAGCCATTCAGAGGTGAACTTGCTGGTGTGTTTTGGATCAGTTATCTTTTTTATCTCTATTGCACTTTTCCTACAGAGCAGGTCTAGACCGTACTCTTTACAAAATAATTTACAGAGACCCAACAAATCCCACCATGAGCAAGCATTTGACAGTGGCAAGGAAAAACTTCCTTTTAAGAAGCAGAAACCTTGAGCAGAACCAGACTCAATGGTGGGCGGCCATCTGCCGGGGGGTGGGGGAGAGGGAGACGAGAGGGAGGCACAATGCAAATACCACCTAGAATTTTTTAAATAGTACAAATATAATTGTACTGTTAATATTAATAACTTAATAATAATAAGAATGACAGCTATAGGAAAATAATGTCAATATTAGTAACAGAGCCAATAACAACAACTGTAGTAGCAGTTGTCGAGCAGGAACACGGGGGCAGCAAGTGGCCCACAACCACAGATCCAGTCTCTGCAGCTCCGGATATCCTGATCAAAGATAACTCAGAGGCTCCTTACGGTGCTGCTGGAGGCCAGGGCAATGGCCAGTTTAACATCAGAAAATTGCAGGTCATCAAGGTCAGATCTAGAGTAGGAGTTTTTGCCTAATGTCATGTATTCCAGTAACAGGAGCTCAAAAGTTATTAAATAATGGTCCGATAATAAAGGATATTGTGAGACTATTAAATGTTCAATTTCAATGCCATATACCAGAACAAGGTCGAGGGTGGTTACAACAGTGAGTGAGTTTATGTACACTCTGACAAAAGCCAATCTAATCTAATCATGGGATAAACGCAGTACTAAGGCTATCATTTTCAGCATCCACATGAATGTTGAAATCACCTACAATAATTACTTTATCTGTTTTAAGGACTAAACTTGATAAAAACTCTGAGAATTCAGATAAAAATCCAGAATAAAGACCAGGAGCGTGGTACACTATAACAAATAGAATTGGCTGTCGTGTTTTCCAGGTCGGGTGTGAAAGACTAACAACAAGGCTTTCGAATAAGTTATAATTTAGTTTAGGTTTAGGGTTGATTAATAGGCTTCAGTCGAAGATGGATACAACTCCACCTCCTCGGCCGGTGCCTCGAGGAATATGAGTATTAATATGACTGGGTGGAATGGATTCATTTAGGCTAACACATTCTTCAGGACCCAACCAGGTTTCAGTAAGACAGAATAAGTCAATATGATACTCTGATATTAAATCGTTCACCAGTACAGCTTTAGATGACAGAGATCTGATGTTTAAGAGTCCAACTCAACTCAGTCTCAACTCTGAGTTCTCATGGTTTTGGTCCACTAATAAGCTCGGTCAGATTTCTGGATATGAGAGCTGCTCCATCCAAAGTGGGATGAATGCCGTCTCTCCTAATAAGACCAGGTCTTCCCCCAAAAATCCGCCCACATAAAAAGCCCACATCGTTTGCTGGACACCACCTCGACAGCGGGCGTGTCGCTGAGTAGGGAGAACTTGTTAGAAATGTGAACAGGTTGGTGGTGAACCATGGACTTCTGCTTAGGGCTATGCTTCCTTCAGACAGTCACCCAGCCTCCCTGGTTTCTGCTAACAGGACCTACCTCTGGTCGGTCCGCACCAGCTACTGGGGGCTGGCTAACTACAGCCGCTAATGATTGAGTTCCCATGGTGCAGAACCGCGTTTCCAATTCACTAAGCCTCGCCTCCAATGCTACAAAAAAACTACATTTATTACATGTACCATTATCACTAAAGGAGGCAGAGGAATAGCTAAACATTTGACACACCAAGCAAGAGAGAGCAGGAGAGGGAGAGAGAGAGAGAGAAGCCATCACTAGCTGCTAAGCTAAAGAACGGTAGCTAGCAAAAATGAATACCGTGTAAAGTGTGGGATTAGCGAGAAAGTCGTTAAAAGAAGGAGAGAGCTATGAGTGCTTGAGCAGAACTAGTGCACGTTAGCAGATAGTTAGTTACTATAATGAAGAATCGAACAAAATGAACTGTGATGAGCTAGAGCAGCAAAAATATGCTACTAGTAAAACACTAACACCGGTGACTGTAAATGAGACAATACGCTTACCTCAGCACGTAAGCTATAGTATATATGTATATACATATACATATATACATATATACACACACACACACACACACATATAGATATATATATATATACATATTTAAAGAGTTTCCCCTTGGGGATCAATAAAGTATTTCTGATTCTGATATATATATATATATATATATATATATATATATATATATATATATATATATATATATATATACATACATACATACATACATACATATATACACACAATGTACAATGCAAATACCACCTAGATCTAGTGGATTAGAATTTCAATTTTATCAATTCAGATTATTTATATAGCGCCAGTTCATAACAGAAGTTATCTCATATCACTTTTCCTATAGAGCAGGTCTAGACCGAACTCTTTATATTGTACTCTTTATAACATTTCTAGAAGTAGAAAGTTACCTAAAATGGAGATACTCAAGTAAAGTACAAGTACCTAGAATTTGTACTTAAGTACTGTACTTGTGTGTAGATATAGGCTACTAAATGGCCATGTGGACACCTGAACATTCCAGCCATATGTGTCAGATGATCATGTGATTTCGACACCATGGACATTAATGTGCTGCTGTAACAGCCACTCTGATGTTGGGTGATAAGGTCTGGCTCACAGTCAGCGTTCCAGTTCACCCTAGTCCAGTCAAGTTCTTCTACACCAAACTGGGAAAAGCATTTCTTTGAGAAGCTGCTTTGTGAACAGGGACACTGTCATGTTGAAACAGGAAAAGGACAAATCCAAACTGTTGACACAAAATTAGAAGAAAACTGTCCTAAATATAATTATATGCTGGAGCAGTAAGATTTCTCTTCATTGGGACTAAGGGTTCAAAAACAGATCCAGACCAAAAGTACACAAAAGTATGTGGACAGAGGACATGGTTACCGGGTGTGTGTCAAATACTGAGAAGGTAAGAAAGATTTTAAAAATAATAATAATAATAACTGCATGTGCAGAGTGGTATACTTTTTCCTCAACTTGCTTTATCTGTATCAGTTTTGGTTACCACTTTTTCTCCCCAGGGTAAAATCATGTGTGTCTGTGTGTGAGAGAGGAATTCCAGGAGGTTTCAGTGCAGCTCAGCTCCAGGGGCTCAGTGCAGATACTTCTGAGTGGATGATGAAATTCTCCTTTACATTCCTCTTCAACCTTTTAGAAAGCAGTCCTGGAGAATGTCACACCCCCCCCCCCATACACACACACACTCTGCCAGCATACACTACCGACTCCAATATTCTTGGACAAAAAATACATGTGTAATTTTTTCATCAGAGAATGTTTATAGATATGCATCAAAATAATCTAAATATACATATATGTTTGTGTGAAGTGAGATGTCCGTGCAAAAAAGAAACAAACATGAGAACATGAGAGTATATTGTATAGAGTATTCTTCCTTTTGAAAAAGAGTTTGAAAAAATAGTAAAAAACCAAAAACAAAACATTGTCACATTCTAAATTCAGATCAGAAGCTGAAAAATCTTCTGATTTTCTTAGAGCCTCCATACTTTGTGCGCAGCCCCCTCCTTTTATCTGGGACTATTTTGTGAGCGCTGACTCTCCTGCAGAATGACCTGTTTCTTGTCATCTTTCCCACATGGCAACTATCAAAGTAATTCCACCTCAAAATGGTACTTTTTCAGCCACCTGCACTCTGGAGGACAGTTTATCATAAATGGGATGACCACTTGAAACACAAAAATATGTGCCACTAGAAACTTAATTTGAATCATTTACATTTGAATTGCTCAGCTTTAATAACTGCATTTAAAAACTGAATCTGAATCACAATGTGAAATTGAATTTATTAGTGTGGAACTGAATTCCAATAAACTTGAAACTGAATGTAATATTATTAAATTGAATTCAGTTCCTCTGAAACTGTATTTGATCCTCACTGAAAATTCTAATTCTTGCTACTTTGTGCATTATACAGTATATACCTAATTCATATTTCCATTCCATTGGCTATGAATGAAGTACTTTATTTTTAAGGAGAGTTTTGGTTTTTCAAGTACATAAGCAAGTTACTTTGTAAGATCAGTAATTCTACATTTCCACCTTAAGTTTTGTTGACATGGTACAGCTTAAAGTCTATTCCACAAATATGTCTGCCTCATTATGGAAAGTGCCACTGGTCTGAGTAACTAATGTGTACATCGAGGATAACACACGGGGGGGCTGCTAAGGTTGTACGATATGGTAAAAAAAATCATATTGCGATTCTTTTGACAGATATTACGATTGCAATATGATTCATGATTAGTGGGAATGATCATTTCTGAATTTTCATTTTCACTGAAAAAACTATTAAAATCACATGATGTGACATTTGTTGGGGTCTGTACCAAGCAAACATCTGGAGAAGGACATCTGTAGGCCGGGCTCTCCGCAGCACCACAGTACTTCATCATGAGGCTGCTTTGTCACACTTTGTACCTTTAACCAAACACTGCAGCTTCTGTGATTTGGATATTGCACTTGGCCATATTGTGATTTGGATAATGTTTCGCTGAGCTGTGCAGCCCTAGTGACCACAGCAATCACTAAACTGTTACTTTGAAAACTTTTGTACGTTTATTAGGTGTCATTTTACTAGACATAATTACTTGACTAATCTTTCACATCTTCTATGTGTTTCAGTGTTGTGCCTTCCACCCCCACACCCTGACAATTACTGTAGCGCAGGCCTGTCCAACTGGCGGCCCGCGGGCCACATCCGGCCCAGCAGCGGCCTCCGAGCGGCCCGGCGGACATGAATCTGCTGTGTGACAAAATGAGTAAACTACATATACAGTGTGTGGAAGCAGCGTCTCGCTCCCTTCTCATCTCTGCTGAGTTGCACATGCGCAGGACCGATCGGGCGGGATGTTGAGCGTGAAGGCCGATCACATGTTTCACAGATCCGCGTTTCCTCCTGTGAGCTCCGGCCAGCTGAGCGGCTCCTCAGCACATCTGGCTGTCCACAGTCCCAAGCAGGACGAGCTCTGCTGAAATGTGTCTGCCAGCCCTGAGACGTAGCTCCGTTTACCGCCGCCTGGACCGGCAAGAGTTTATTTTACTGCCATCTCCAAACGCCTGCTATGTTTTATTACATTCACTGGCATTTGTTTCAAATGCGTCATTACCAAAAACAAAACAAATCCATGTTTTAAACAGGCTGCTGAAAATGTCCGGCCTAAATCTGGCCCCTGAAGCGGCAGCTGAACAGGCCTGCTGCAGGCCCAAGTGGTACTGTGCTGCATGCAACACGTGACCTCTGTACTTCACTTTCAAGTTCCACACTAATAAATTCAATTTCACATTGTGATTCAGATTCAGTTTTTAATGCAATTATTCAAGTTGAGCAATTCAAATTCAAATATAAATGATTCAAATTCCGTTTCTAGTGACACATATTTCTGCCCAAATCATGATCAAATGACTGGCCTATAATAAGGAAACACAACATTCCTGAATTTCAGAAGCTAGAGGAGTAGAATCCAGTGTCAGCTCACTTCAGCTGATCTTCTGCACTCAGACACATTAGAGCAGAGTCAGAATGCGGGAGCCACACAGATGACACCTTAGTGAGGTGAGGAGCTTTACATCTATACTCAAAAGGTCTTCTTCTAATTCATTTTCTGTTTTATCTTATCATTTTTATTTAATTTATTGTCGTGTTTTTCTTCTCGTGTGTATTTTATTTGATTCCTTTTTATGTTTCTTTCTTTCGTTATTATTTTTGTCCATGGCTGGATTAACCTGCAAAGGGGCCCCAGAGCAACATTGACCTGCTGTGCCCCCATTAACCCCACCTCTCTCCTTTTCTTTGCTTTGTTCCCAGTGTTCCGACGATGGAATACAATCTAGCTCCAGGTTCGACAAGGTTTCACAAAATCAGCTGAAATAATAAAAGTGGTGAAAATAGTTTTTTAACATAGGGACCCACTTCAAGACAGGACCTTAAGATCCAACTTAAAGCAGCTATAATCAATATTTTTTATAATATATCAATGTATCAAATAACATTATGAGAATGTGACAGGGGTCGCTCGTACTAATGAACTGAGAGTGAATTATCAGCTGAATGTGCAGCTCCCCTGGTCCTCACGGAGCTTTATAGAGACTTTCAGACTTTCAGAACACGAGCCGCTCGGCAGCAAACAGCAGACAGGCTCAGTCAGAGAGCAGCCGGTGAACGTAGCGGAGCATCTAGCAGCTAAAGAGCCAGATGTTTCCCTCAGCAGCTGCTGGAGACCAAACACAGAGCTGACAGAGAGAAGACCGGACTGACGTCCATCAGGAGACACAGACTCGCCTCCTGATGAGGCGTCATGTGACTCTGTAGCTGCTGGACGTGGAAATAAGCAGCTGTTTGCTAACAAATTCGCCATTACAACTTAAGAGGTGATATGTCAGTGTTGAGTTCACTGCTTGTTCCCGCTGCCACCTAGTGGCCAAAAAAATCAGTTATTGCAGTTTTAAGGCTCTTATCATGTCAGTCAATATTGTGTTTTAGCGCAGCATATCCCCATATGTCCAAATACAAATGTGGGACTATGCAGAAATCCAGCTTTAGTTTTTTCTGACTGTTCATCATGTTGGCTTGCTTCCCAGTTGTTTGGACCTGTGGCCGATCAGTGCTCTGTTGTTCTCTAAATATGAATACATAGCTGCCTTGTGTTATAACTGAGGCTCTTGTGGGGGGTTCATTGTCCTTATTTTAAGATGTATATAATGTCATGTTTATAGAAATGTTTTGCGCCTGATGAGGATCCGTGGCTGGTCGACACATTGCACAGCATCAGTGAATCGAAAATAATGGTGGGAACAAGAAACACCGATGCAATTATTTGCCTTTAAGTTTACTCTAAGTGACAAAATACATATAGACTAAATATGTGACATGAAAATGAATATGAGTTCAAATGTTTTTCCACTGAGCAAAGTAAAAGTATATGGCTGAAAAATGTAGAAGGTGTTCTTCATACTGAATAGATTTTGGATTTACTTGCATTATCAACTGTGCAGAGGAAAACATGAATTTCAGTGTCCAAAATATATTATTGTCATCAGTTTGAATAGAAATACATTTTCTGGCTGTTTTGAAGCATTTCTATACTCATTTGTACGCACACAGAGATGCAAAGATTTACAGAAACACACACACACACACGCGCGCGCACACACACACACACACACACACACACACACACACACACACACACACACACACACAATGCAATGGCAGACAGGGAAAAACAAGTTATGAAATGCTGCCTTTACACATGACTGTCTTGGTTCGTGATCGGTCAGCTTGTGTTGAGATGTTCTGCTTACACACTTCACACAGCACAGTGGTGAGAGAGAAATAGGAAAATACAGTTTGTAAAGCATTTATACAAAAATAAGAGTCCAAGAAAATGTGAAACGTGGTAAACTGTGGTCATTAAATGCAGCCAAAGTGCCATTAAATAGCCTATTATTTTTCTTTTGATGCTTATTGGCCTTTTGGCCCATTTATTTCTAAATTATAAAATGGTGGAATAGACAGCTATCCTCGGTTTGCTGCTGTAAATCATCACATGGAGTCCTTTTCATTCTGCCAGGTGATGTGTCAGATTACATGTTAAAAAGGTTATTAAAGGTGCTAAAACTCGTGCCCTGTGATTCTGCAGCGGAGTCAAAAGTCCATTAACATGGCAGATAAACACAGACAGACTGATGGCAGAGATGTTCACATGTCTTTTTTTGTCAGACATCAAATATGAAAATATGCTGTTTATGAAACACCAAGTCCTTTATAGGTAAACTATAACACAACAACTCACTGATGCCTGCCCCGGTCCTCTGTCGGGCTTTCTGCAGTTTTATGGAGCACACTGTTCATCCTGATGCCTCCGAAAAATATCTCCAAAATGTCAGTCTGGTGTCTGCAGGGCTGAAGCAGGGATTCAGTCCAGGACTCTGAAGGATAGCCTGCAGATCAGACCGTGGACCCCCATTATATGGGAGTAGTGCTGAGGTACCCCGTCTGAGGCTGCAGCACCAGAGTCTGTCCGGGTGGGTCTGCAGCTGGAGGCCGTGTGTTGGCTCTACTCGCAGGCCGACACGCTGCTGATCTTGGCGGTGTTCTCGGTCCAGGGCTGCAGGTTCTGCAGGGCGAACAGAGAGCTGTTCTGCAGGCACAGCGGGTCCGGGGTAGCCGGCTGGTTCACGGTCTTCTGGAAGGCCTCCTGCTGCAGCTGCATGAGGATCCGGTTGGCCTGCTGCCGCTCCGCCTCCCGCTCCTCCGCCGTCTGCCGCCTGCAGCAGCGACAAGGAAACACCGCGGAGTCGCTCACACACCCAACCAAAGCGCGTCAGAGACCGCAGCGCGGAGGTCTCCTTCCACGCTGCGCGATCCCATTATTAGAAGCATCGTTTTCATTTTACTGCACGCGCACGGTTCGGTTCCGCGTTTTATTGTTTGATTTCCTCCTGTGGCTGCAGCTGGCACCGAGTCATGGCCGGGACGGAAATGAAGATTAAAAAACACCGCGCACAAGACCGCGCCGCTAAATGAATCGACGGCTTTTTTCTTGGTAAAATGAATATTTTCACGCACATACGGAAATGACCTCTTGTCACTTTACAGTCTATGAATTATTAAAAATCGAAAGCTTTATTATTGTCAACGAAAAATAAAATTACAAAACAGCCACAGCATAATAAAACAATAATCATTCTTGGGAAATGTAGCGGCGGCTCCCTGAAGCGGGCCTCAGGCCGAGAGGAAGGAGGACTCTTTAACCGTG